>NW_026623710.1:469163-521977 GCF_030028575.1 Malurus melanocephalus | reverse complement strand
TTTTTTTTTTTTTTTGGGGGGGGGGAGAAAGGGAAATGTATTAGGTTTTGCTTGTATGTATGTTTGGGTTTTGATATTTATTTTTTTCCCTGCTAATTGTTGGTTAAAAAGAAATATAAACTTTTAGACTGTGATTGGTCCTTTTCAGATGTGTTCATTAGGATGAGAGGATTCATCAGATTAACTCCACCATGATGCTTTCAGGTAATCAGAAAAAATATTTCAGGCTGATTTTTGTCTCAAAATAAATACTCAAAACATCAGAGTTATCAATATACATGAAAATAAGGAAACTACTCAGCAATTTTGTCTTAGAGAACCAGTAAACAAAGTCAGTGGACAGGGTGACATTGACAGCATTCAACCAGAAAATATATGTTGGGGAATGGTTTTGCTCAGAGGGATTTTTTTTTTCTTGATGTGCTCTCATCTCTCATAGGTTRTATTTCATCAGACTAATTTTAAGAAACCATTATTACTTCGATTTGCTTAGAATCTGGGGAATTAAGTTTTAACACACTTTTACACCACCTTTCTCTGAAAAAAAAGATATTCATAAACATGGAATATAACTTCCAAATAGTATCTACCTTACTATCTTTCTGCCTTTTAATCATCTTGAAAAGGAGCAGAGATGGTATTTTTAATCACCTGAAAACTATAGCTTATTTTTTAATGTGCACTAACCTTTTAAGAATGTGCTCATGAAAAAAAAAAACCATTTAACCTCCAGTATATAAAATTATAACTCTCCCAGCCTAGAGTGTTGCCCTGTCTGTTCTATGCTCTGGCTTTTTTGACTGTTTTGAAAACTTTTGTGGTATTGTTTTGTGAATTTCATTAAATATCACACTTGGCACAGGGTACTGTGAGCTGGCAGACGGATATTCGGACATGATTTATTTGTATTGGTATGGGGTTACTGTCCATAATGATATGAAAACTGCTCCCCTGTAGAATTTTTTTAGAAATAGACCTTGAATTGTGTTTATTCTTTTTTTTTTTTTTAAATCATATTTAGTGTGCCTGGCAGATTATTACATGTGGAGAAATTTTTATTTGCAAAGAGAACATGCTTCAGAAAAACAGAGGGTTTTCCATCCCATCAATCCTTTTCAAAGCACTTAAAGTACACAAATTAGAAAACCAAAGAGGAAAAGGAGTTGCAAGAGTGGCCTTTCTGGGTTCTCCTTGGTGCTTCCTGACTTTGGTCTGTGTCGTTGGTGGTGAATGTAGGGTCAGTGTGGTCTGAAGCCCCCTCTATCCTCTCCTATCACTGCCTGTGGAGCTGAAGCTGTCAAGAGGATCATAATTTCCCCAGCTTGTGCCAGGGAGCATGTCCCCATAGAGATAATTCTGCCACTGGCTGGTTTTATCGTGTTCATGTGCAGGTCTGGTCTGATCCAGGCATCAGACACCCMAAGGATTGTGAAACCATGTGGGGACATTGCAAAACCCTTATGGCAGGAGCACAGGGTGCTGTGGATGACTGATGTGCAGAGAAGCCTTTCTCATTCACAGTGACTGCTTGTACTTCTCTGCTGAGATCTGATGCTGAGCAATGCAGGAAAAGGAGACAAAAAAAGAAATAATTGTTAGCAACTTSTGCAGTTTGGATTTTCCCTCATGGAAAGCTGAAATCACAGAAATAAAATTAATAAATGGCATTTTGGTCAGCAGATGCCATATGCTCCACAGAGGTTTCAGTGGCAAAGCAACTGCACAGAGGGCCATCAACACTGCTGTTACACAAAGGCCACAGGAAAGGAGAATATATCAATCTATTAKCTTGGTGGGAGCTGAATATGAACATGGGCTGCACTTTCAAAGGCTGCAGAATAATCGTGTTTAGTCCCTATTCCATTCAGGCTGTAGGGRAAGTGGGTTTGCTTCCCTTTCACTAGACATCAGGCTATAAAAAACTTTCAAAGGAAGGAGAGATGAAAAAACAGACTGATCTCTTTCTTGTCTCATATTCAGTCCATCTTCTATGTAAGAACTGGTGGGTTTAAGCCACATTAAAGCAAAGTATCAAATGAAGCAATTAGTCTATTTTTGCAGCCATAAACAAAAGCCGTGCTGCAGGGAAATCTCTTCTTACYTGAAACTGAACCTTCCTGTCATCAGCACAACAAAGGCTGTTCCCTCACACCAGGTCTAGGCAGGCAAAGAGACCAAGGTCTGAATAATTAAGGGCATAGTCAAGGCAGTGATTTATGCAGCACAGATGGTGTGTTTCTCTTTAATAYATACAAGACTTTTACCTGAAATAAGTAAAACCAGCCTGATGAATTTGAAACCAGCAGATACTTTGCAACAGAATTGAAGAAGTTTATTCTTTGTTTCTTTGGAGACAYACTATTTTGTTTCTTTCAGCAAGAGCTGGTTATTTTGAGAGACTGAAATGTTAAAAACTCAAAACAATCACAGGGTGCTTTGCTGAGGCCAGGTTTGCACCCCCTGATGGGAAGAAGGTGTGGTTTTGGGTGTGTAATGGCCAAACTCTGGTCTTCATAAGACAGATGGGGTGAACAGTGACCACCAGAGATCACAAGCTGGGCTTTGAGGCTGTAAGAGGCAGATCCTGCAGGGTGGGATGCCCCAATATCAGGACAGTTTGGGGCACAATAAGTGTGAGAGCAGCTCTGTGGAGAAGGACCTGGGGATACCAAGATTGCCCAGTTCTAATGAATTTACAGACAAAAGTTCTAATTATATATTAACTCCCAGGGACTACTGAATTAATGATAATTACTACACATGGTAGTCTGCCTGTAAACAACTTCTGCTCTTTCTGTCTGTACATTTTCCTTGTCCTGCCACATTTGTTTATGCCATCATTTTAAAATATTTTAAAGTTTTCTGTAAAACTAGTATATAATATGCATTTTCTGAATGAAGACCTGCATTCTGTTCCCAGAAAATGAGAATTTTACGCTAGAAGATTTCTGCTGTGACTGTGTTCTCAAATCTCTTACTATCTCACTGTTTTTTCTTGCATCAGCAGTCTTTTGAGTTTCCCTTATTCCTGCAGTGAAGATTTTTTAAAAAATTATTATATTTAAAAATGTCACTTAGAAGCAGATACCATGCCAGGCACTTCACAGAAACCAGCTACAGACTTTCTTCTTAGCAGGTAGATATTCTTCTTCAGATCAAGGATTTAGCTCGAGGAACTTGAAACTAATCTATTAGCAAAATTGGCGTGGTTAGTATTATTAAAAAGGAAATACCAGCAGTGGATTAGATTCACACAGCAATGTGTCTGAACGTGTACAAATACAAACTGTGAAGCAGTTTTGGAGAAACTTCTTGGGGATTCTGAAATCTACCTCATATGGCTAAAATGTCTTTATTAGGTTTTGTTGCATGCATGCATCATTTGGTATTTAATTAAATTGCAGTGTTAAAATAAAAAAAACCCAAACATTTAAATATCTGTAGAACTGTACAGAAGAAGARCTGGACAAACACATTCAGATATAGTTTGTTTACTGTATAATTTCTCCAAATGCTCATTCCTGAAGCAGAACTCAATTCTTTTGCACATACCTGAGATAATGGTGAAGACGAAATTTTGCTGCTCAGCAAATAAGAAACATATGTCCTGWTTCTTGAAAAGAACAAATAATGACACTTTTGTTACCTGGCATTGCAGACCAGGACAGCTGTAACACATAACAGACTCACACCAGCCATGCACATCAGAAAGAGGGGGCAAATGAATGACATAATTCATCAGGTGTGCCACTTTTATGAGAATTGAGTTTTGAATCCATTTCATTCCATAACCATATTCTCATCCTGAGTTATTTTTGCCTTCTAACAACATTAGCCCAGGCCCCTCATTACTTTCCATGAGTACCATTCTCAGCTGTGTCTGAACAGGGCTTTTTGGGGTGTGTAAGAGGGACCAGAGCTGGGAATTCACAAACTGATCCAATTGTGCAAAAGGTACAAGTGGGGAAAGTAGGAACAGAAAAAAGAAAAAAAAAAAAACCCAAAAAAAAAAACCCAGGATAAAATTACTTGTAAGCTGAATTTCCTATTGCAGAAAGGATCTATGACCATTTTACTTATTCATTTGCATCAGAAACATTGTTTTAAACAAAAATCACACCTTTGTTTGAGAGCTATTTGATTTCCAGAATTATTTCAATTATTTCYTTGTGTTGCCCTCTATTTATGAGTTAGGGACATAGCTGAGGATTTGTAATCACATAAACATGTGCAATGTACATACAAAATAAACCTCTTAGCAAATAKTGGTGTAGAATGCATATGTTTACATAAATGTAAACACTTCATAAAGACTAGAGGGGGGAATCCATTTATTCTGGTTCTGATTCTGATAACAAAGATCTCTGTGGTGTTCCCTACACCACAAACTAAGCCCARGAAGTTATAACTTCCCTAAATTAGAAGTATCTGACACTTGCATGAACTCTCATGGCTGCTCTCACTGCTGCATTAAGTGAGCACCATAAATATATTCATTAATAAATGGAAAAACTCAAACACCGGTGTAAAATTAAGTCCAGAAATTGAGAATTCAGAAAACATTCTGACATATGGCCTCTTTAGATTCTATTGATACAGGTAAAGCATTACAAACCTGAATAAGATTCAGACTGCACAGTTTTCAAATAACTTTTTGTCTTACAAATACTGAAAACTCATATTCGTATCTGTCAGGAATTGTCAAAAGTTGTGAGCAATTAAACCAAAGGGATGTGTATCCAGTTTAGACTGTAAGTAGAGGAAGACACAGAAGTGAAAGGTTCAGAAATAGAACTTTATATATGTTAAATATAAATGGCAACAATTCTAGGCTCAATAACAGGATACAGGTCTGCCTTCACCCCAGCAGATGAAAATCCACAAAATGGGACACATGATCTGCCTGTTTTCAACTCCTCTTACCAAATTGCAAGGTCTTCTGCTCTGGTTCTTACATAGCCTGTTCCAAAATCTTTTACTTATGACAAATGGCCTGCAGACATCTCACCTCCTCAGTGAAATAATTTGTTGTCTTACAGTTATTTACAGTCTGTTCCTGGGGTATGAATAATGGTACTTGCAGCTGACAAACTCCAGGAACAGCTGGAATCTGCAGGTGATTTCATGTTAAGTACTGTTTGCTCTCTACTCACAAAACCACCCCAAATGTGTACGTGAAGATGTGTTTTGCAGTGCATAAAATGTGAAGCATGAATTGTGGGCAGGAGCACAAGGCCCCAGCTGGCATTCGTATGAAGATGGAGAACTGTGAAATGRAGGTGTCAAAGAACAAGCCCTGACTGTGTTCCTGCTGCCTCYATCAGATCTGTGCTTGGGAGGCTCGAGATTAACACAAGACAGGGTAGAGAGCTGGTGTATAACTTAAAAAACTTTTATACACAGGGGAATTCTGATTCTAGAGTCTGCTGAAGGCAAAGAAGTCACAAGGTACTGAAGCAGCCTTTCAAAGAGTTCTGTAGAGGGGCTGGAGAYTGGAAGTTCATGCAGATACCTGAGAGGATCTTGATAGCAGATGTAAATTTTTGTCTGGAGGCTTTGGATCTGAATTTCTTGGACAACGTTCTTTGAAATATTTCTAATTCTAAGCACAGGGATATAGAGATAGGCAGGCAGGCAGAAAGATAAAATACCYTCACATAAAGAGAAATTGTTTAAATTTCTTTTTTTAAAAAAGTGAAAGCTCTTCAAGAAATATGGAGTCTCAAGAAAAACATATTCAGTTGTCTGGCACTTATTTTTTTTAAGAAGTTTTAGAACTAAGCGCCAATAAAGATTAAAAAAAAAAAAAAGAAAAGAGTTTGAGATAATAATTCCTTAAGAAGATTCTTATAAATAAAAGGATAATACAATAGAAAAAAATGTAGACAAGCAGGGAAATAAATGCTAAAATTATAAAATTAAGTTAAATGGGGAAACAAAAATAAGAAGCTGGATTTAGACTATCTGTACTGATYGTTTTACATGAAATTACTTTTTAATATAACACTTCTGTGTAATTRCATTTTTGCAAAATCCTGAAAGATGAAAATACATACTTTTGAATATATAATTTTGATGAATAATATAATTTTATAAGGCAAATATGTATTTAATATGCCAGTTGGAAACTTCATAGAAAGAAAATAATCATTATGCTGTCTGTTATTGTAGTCCAATTATTTAGGAATGAGAGTGTACTGCACTTGTGAAAAGGTGGGGGGGTTATGTTAGAAAAGAACAGTTATRTAAGCCTTTGCTGTCACATTATGTCACATAGTCTTCATAGATTGAAATTCCTGCTTGAATTAGGAAAAATGTAATAGTAGAGTTCTAAAAGGAAATTTTAGAGTTCAAATTGTAAAAGGAGAACCATGCTATGAAAATAATTAAAAATATTGTTTTAATTATAAAGTAAAACAAGAATTGTGTAAATCTTCAGTGAAACCTCCCAAGTCAAAGTGAACATGAGGGACATGGTGTATAAGCTTCAATTTAATATTGTTACTATTTATCACAGTAGTTACAGCATACACAAGAGAAAAAAATTTTGTGTCAGTTCAGGACAGAAGACTGAAGTGAAAATAATATAACAGCAATTTCATTTTTGAGTAATGGGAGCAATATAGCAGTGAAATCTGACAACCCTTGGAGGATACTCTTTCCTTAAAGGCAGAAGCTGTACATACAGGATGAAGAAAGTTAGAACAAGATAAAATGAACTGCTGACAGGATAAAATACTCTCAAGCAAAAATTGGTTAAAAATGTCTTAATTGATGCTTTTATTTAAAAATATGCCACTAATCAGAAGGTGAGAAACAAAATGCATGAGAAACACACTCACTCACAAACACAAAAAGACCAACCCTCAAACCAGCTATGATGGTTAAACTACAAAGAAAATAATATTAGGAACAAAAAGTCAACTTTCCAAAAAGGGAGGCTTTGTAATATAAAGGCATAGAAGTAGATAAAATGTCAAGTTAGATATAAAACTGCAATGAGGGAAGCTAGACTAGAAGGACAAAAAAAAAGTAAAGAAAAAATATTTTAGGGAGAAACTTGCTGGAGGCATGAAAACTAATAATGAATACTTTCAAATACATCAGAAGAAGAAAACCTGCTAGAGAATTTACAGAGCTGACAGATGATACCATTAAAAAAAAAAAAAAAAAAAAAAAAAAAAAAAAAAAAAAAAAAAAAAAAAAAAAAAAAAAAAAAAAAAAGAAAAGAAAAGAAAAAGTATTCAAGAAGGATAAGAAAAACAGCTAAATCTAATTAATTTTATGTACTGTTCACTGGACAGGAGCTAGACAGTTTCCAAAAGAGGTTCACACACATTCCTTAGAGGATGAGATGAACGACTGAACCAAATAGAACTGTTTAAAATAAGAATAGAATAGGATAGGATACAATGCAATACAGTACAATATTTCAGTTGGAAAGGATCTACAACAATCATCTTGTCCAGCRGCCTGACCAGTTCAGGGTTGAACAAAAGCTCAAGTGTGTCAWTAACAGCATTGTCCACTTGACTCCTGAGCACTGACAATCCTGGGGCATTGACCACCCATTGACCACTGCTCTAGAAAGGCTGTTCCAGCCTTTGGTCACCCTCTCTCTAAATAAAAGCTTCCTAATGTCAAGTCTGAATCTCCCTTGATGCAGCTTTGAACCATTCCCACGAGTACTATCCCTGGATACCAGGGAGCTGACATCAGCATCTCTCTTTCCACTTCCCTTTTCTGAGATTCTGGCAGAAATGGATGCAAGGGAAATCAGCAGTTTTCCAGGATTGGTTGGCATCCACCCAATAATCCTTAAAATATATGAAAGCTAAAATGATTAATTGATATTTGTTGTGTATTTTAGGAAAGCAGGGAGGTAACAATGCTAATAAAACCAACCTAATTTACAAGAAGAGCTATAGAAGTCTGCATAGTCTATTTGAGAGTAATTTGTATTTGGTGAACAGTATACAAGGCATGTCAAACATTATTATCTCTCACTTGGGAAAAAAAAAAAAATCTGGCTTAATCTCTATACTTCACAATTTGAATTTTCCAAACTGATCAAATTCAATACTGCTATAAATGGAACGCTGTACCAACATTTGTCATAAACTCTCACTTGCAGCAGGTATTGCTTGGTAAAAAACCAAAAAAATAGGTACAAAACCCCAAAAAAACCCAAAAACAAACAAAAAAAAAGAAACAACAACAACAAAAAAAACAAAACAAAAAAACAAACAAAAAGACACCTCATTCTTTCTCATCTTCTATAATTAAAAATAATAATAATAATAATACTCTAAAACATTGAACTTTATCCTTTTTTTTTAGACTCCAGTGTTACCAGAAGTCAAAATGTCATRTACAAGACAAAGAATCTTTTGCCTTTCAGTACAGTACTCCAAGTAAAGAGATGCTGGCAAGATGAAGTGAGTGAAATGAAGTCTGTAGTCTTACATTTTTTACCTAAACTGGGGGCTTTTCAGTTTCCCAGGCTCTACCCGGGAGCAGGTTCACAAGAAGCTGAGGGGGAAGCCTGACCAGGACAGATGACCAGAACCGACCAAAGGGATATTCCATACCATGGAATGTCATGCCCAGCACAGAAACTGAAGGAAGAAACATGGTCATGAGCTGCCAGTCAGTGCTTGGGGACAAGCTGCACATGGTAAGTAATTGTTTTGGGCATCACTTGGTTTTATCAAGTTTTATTCCTTTCTCCCATTATTATTATTGCAACACAGACATTATGTGTAAGTAATCAATTGAGGAAGATTATTCAAGGAAATATRTCTACAGAGATATATTATTATATGTATAAATRTATAAATATAGTTTTATATACAGTTATATAAAATAYTTGAATATATATATATTTAGAGAGGGGTCTTAATAAATTTCTACCGTATGTCTGAAAAAAACATTAATTCTTATGGATTACTGCAAAATATGTATTACTCTTATCAACTATTAAACAAAAAGCAAAACCAATGAACRGAACTGTCAGTAGATTTAATTAATCTGTGAAAAACATACAATAGGCTCTGTCTTCTATGTGGAGGAGACTATGATAAATGGTGATTTAATTTTCTTTTTAATTAAAAAAAAACCCAACACCCTGTGCACTGAAAGTTATAAATTGGATGTAAAATATTGGGTTAGTCTATACTCCATTCCATTTTTTTCAAAATATCTTGGAAGCTACTGTTCCATAAAAGGAAGCTTCACCATGATCAATGCCCTGGCAGTCTTTTCAAAMTTTATTTTAGAGCTGCTGTCGAGCACCAGAAGCTAGCAAGAACCCTGGAAGCTCGGTAATGAATTAGTGAAAATCAGCAGAATGGTGTCAGTGCCTTTGCTCAGAATTAAGGTGGAAGGTGGGATATCTGTTCCAAACCTGGCTGGGGCTGCAGGAGAGYTGTGATCCAGGGTGCAGCTGATGAGGCACAGCTACATGGAGTCATTAATGAGGGGGAGAGCTAAGTGACGTGCAAGGATGTCACTTGATATGAGGAGCACAGATGCCCTGAAYGAAGAAAAACTCTTCCACTCCATATGTGAGTCCATGCCTTGCAGATGAGGATACACATGTTCTGCAGAACATCTGGCTTCCCTCTGATCATCTCTCAAAGAGCCTCTGGATGCTGCCTTTGCCATGCCTCTTCCTTCTTTTTCTCTTTACTGTTCAAAGGGGTGAATATCTGAATCTCAGGCCTGGAAGTTCTCCAAATTCAAGGTTCCAAATGAAGGTACTCTTGTGGGAAGGCAAAAAGTTAAATCCATCTGTTACAGAGAGAAAAAAAATAAAAATTGAAAAAAAAATGTAGTCTATCTTAGGTATAGAGATACACCTTTTTGGATTATAAAGCTCTGTTTAGGGCTCTTGTCCTAGCATCTCTTTGAACCAAAGAAAAGAAAATTCCTTTTCAATCCTCCTGTAATGCTGCAATAAAGCATAAGCGTTCATTGCCGTCTCTCTCAGCAATTAGAAGGGAATCCATCTTAGTCTGAGCTCCTGAAAACACCAAGCTCTTTTTCAGACAGAGTCTATTCCCTCCATACAAACTGCAGGGAAGTATGGTTAATTCTAGAATTGGAAATCGCTGCACCACTGATCAGTGACAAACTTATTTCTCAGCTCACTTATTTCTGTGCCTGGATGAGCTTAACTGGGCCAGATGAACTTTGCCAAACAAGTATTTGAAGCTTCTCTATTCAGGTCGAGGTAGGAAAAAAACCAAAATAATGATAAAAAAAGATGAGTTTAGAAGCTGTGCTGACATTCCTAATTATACTAATGACCAGATTTATTCCTTTTGCTGATTACTCATTCCCTTTGGTGAGTTATAGAGAAGAAGAGCAATCTGGTAAAATAGGGAAGCTATTCAATGCTTTACAGATGCCTTATCTGACCCTTGAACAAAGCCCACTTCCCAGGTCATCAACTCTCCAGTGTTGGGGACAATTTCTTATAATCATAAAAATGAAATGGATGGGGATTTCTTGACCAGTGTAACAATCCATCTACCTTTGGGGGCAAGTCTTGGAGCTATTAATAATTTAGTATTTATTATACTCAGATAGCCAACAACTAAAAAAATGAAAACTTTTCTGTGTTCAAATAATACAACAATAGTACTGTAGTAAAGCATAAGGAACAACAAATACAGCAAAACACTGAAAAATGTATTGTTCATTTGGTGCCCTGAATAAGGCAAGAATCCTATTGGGAGAGCTATAATTCCTTTTTGTTTCACATTCTAAAGAGTGTTTATACAGTAAAGGATCAAATTAAAGGTACAGATATAATTAATTTTGATGTTTCTTATCTTTGGAATTATTTATTTGTTGAATTTTACGATTCTTAATTAATATTTAAGTTGGTTTATGCACAATACGTGATCTAGTGCAACTATTTCTGCTAGAGGTGCCTTTCAAAACAGATCTTATACCAATGATTTTTCAGATTGATGTGACTACATTTTTTTCATTTTTGTGTTGCATTTGATTGATAATAATAATAGCAAAATGAGAATTTAAATGTTAATACAAAAGATATGAGAATAATTCAAAGTGTCTGTGGAGACTCTATATGAACTTAGAATAACCATTTGACAGCCAGGGATTTATTTTTCATAATTTTCTTCTATGGTCAGAGGAACGAGCAAGTTCTCTCTTTGATCTTAGCAAACAGATTCTCATCCTCAGAATCAAGTTGAGGGACAAATAGTTATAATAAAATCAGTTATACAAGTGCTGTCTTTTATGTACAGATGCTAAATTTTACATTAAAAATACAAATACATAAAATACATGAGTGCTTGATATTGAACATAATTTAATATTTGCATAGGTGCACACTAATACTGTATTGCTCATGTTAATCTTCCTTCTGATTTTTATGGGGATAAACGTTAGATCAGATTTGAAACAGGAATTTCACCTTCTWAGTCAGTATTGATTTGAAAATGCTTCAAAGTATTCATTTTATCACTTCATTGCAAGGTTTCTGATATGTCATTAATGCTTTAAAAATAGAAAGGAAAAGTTAAAGTCACTCTTACTGGAAAAAAGGTTTAATGAAAAGCTTAAATATATATATATATATATATATATATATATAACATTTTTAGCTTTTGCTGATAATTTGGAGACATTTTCCAGAAAGTATCACTTTATCTCGAACACACTCCATGACCTCTGAGCATTAGCTAAGAAGCCAGCATGGGACAGTATTTTGAATTTTTATGCAGTTATTTTCTACATTAACTAAATAGTATTGAACGGTGGGATCTCAATGCTGATTTCAGGTCCGTGTTATCTCCAATTCAGATGGTTCAGTATGTAATTTTATTTTTTTTTTCCTTTTTCTTATATTTTTTTCTTGCAGCTGTGAGTAGCGTGTGGAAGGGAGCAGACTGGCGGCCAGCAGCAAGCGGTGGGGATGTGCAGCATTTTTCATCAGGGCAGTGGCCTCACCAAGCAAGAACTCAGAGGGATGGGTGGCACTGGTGCCTAAATCCAACAACCTAAAACAGAGGCTAGACAAAATTAGGAGAATAAAAAGCAGTTTTATTATTGACGTGCCTTCAGGTACATTCAGGGCAGTCACAGCCCACCCAGCGGCTACACCCAAATTGGACTGTCAGTCATGGGTTTTTCATGCTTTATAAGTTTTGTCCATTTGCATATTGGGGGTTAATCTTCTAATTACAACTTCAGGTGATGAAGTCATTCAGTCCAAGTTTGCTCCCTCCAATTAAATGTCATTTACATATCTTGGGGCCTGAGAGAATCAGGTGTCCTTGAGTTTCAGGCCTAGAGAGGAATTGTTTTGTCTAAAATGAGAGAACAGTAGCTCAGCACTGCAGTCTAGAGTTATACACTAAAGAATTACAGATACATGAAAAATATAGAAGTTAAAATCCTAAGGYATCAGCASAGGCTGGGGATGGTAGCCCAGGGTCCAGATGACCAGARCAGTCCATGGCAATGAAGCAAGTTTGAGATCTGCCTGGAAAATCAACTCTGAGGGCCATGGTGAAGCTCAGCAAATCCAAGGCTTACTTAAAGTGTCGCTCAGGCAAGGACCAAGACAGGTTCTGAATTTAAATGCAGCTCCTGAGGAAATGGCCAATAGCCCTCTTTTTTAAACAAGCCAGCAAGTTTTCACAGCTGCTCCATATCAGAGCTGAGCTCCAACATCACCACCCAAACTTCTGCAGAGGCAGTCCAWGCACCCCGGTCCCTGGCACAAACCTTGTTATGCCGGTCACTGCTTTGATGTGACAGCGTGTCACAATCTGTTATGTCCAGCACAGCCACACGCCACGTTAAAAGCCCTGCCAAATAGCTGTGCATACCATGTGAGCACAGAACAGCCCTGCAGCTGGGCAGGGTGAAAAGCTGATTTTTAATTTTTTTTTTTTTTTTTTTTTTTTTTTTTTTTTTTTTTTTTTTTTTTTTTTTTTGTCCCCTGGCTGTAACCGTTTTTCTCACTCCAGCTGTGTTCGGGGGGTGAGTCATCCTCAGTGCTAAAGGTGTAGGAAGCACTCACAGAAACATAAGGAACAGACATTACACAGCTGAATTGTCAAAACTTCCGTGAGTCTCTCAGATTTTCATGAAGCAAGGATCACAAGTCTCATATTTAATGCATGAAAGGAAATAACTTAAAATTCCTTCTATGCAAAAGCCTTAGAATAAAAGTGTCACATACTGAAGAATCGTGCTTTACAGTGAGAACCTATATAAAAAAGTTCCTACATCCATACAACACGTGGAACTGGTAGGACTGTGAGGTAGGACTAAGAAAATGCAGCACCTCTCTGTGTTGGCAGTGAGCCCTTGGAGCACCAAAATCTGAATCTGCTGCACTTGGCAGTGGGCAGCAGAATCTGACTGCACACACTTCAGAGGCTCAATGGCAGACCCAGACTGCCAATTCATTTTGGTACTTTTGAGATAAGAGATAATAAATTTTTGGAAAAGAGCAAACACAAACCACCACATCATTCCTCATAGTTGTTATTTGATATGCGTTTCTGTTCTGTGGCATCTGAAAAGTTTAAGGGAGGTATTTAGATTTAAAAAATAGTTGTGTGTTGCTGATACCATGACACAAATGGGGGTTAAACCAAAACAGATGCCCAAAATTACTCACACAGTCTGATATTGCTGAAATATTTACTGTCAGTCTTCTGTTTATACCACCGTAGAGGTGTGTGTGTAATGTTAAGTTTAAAAGAAAAAAAGTACTCATTTGTCTAAGTTTAAAAAGATCCAAGCAATTAAACAATACTGTTTCCTTTTCCTCCAAAGAGGCCCTGGTTCTCAAWCTAATCTTGAAAATCAAGGAGTGCAGTTTTCTATAAGAGGAATCCACTTCTACTGCTGGAACATCCATGTTTACAGCATCGTATTTTAAGCAGTTGTGCCTACCTATAACAGAATGTCTTGAAAATCTAAAGGGTCATGATCTTTCTTGCTTTATCAATATTCCCAAGAAGACAAAGTTGCTAAAAGGTAGCTTGAAACCTGTGACAAAACATCTTGTCTCAGGTGATAAGCCTATGGGAAGTGCTTGGTCATACATATTGATTTTGTTTAAAACTTTTATCCCCTCTATGRTTGCTTTCTTCTGTCATGAAAATCKGACAAAATTTTTAAAAATAGCCTMTTTTCAKGCACTCTGACACTGCTAACCCTTGAGCATCTTAAATATTTAAAAATTATATTAATTTTATTGTGACAGCATATATTTTTGTCTGATCTGTTGGGACGATGTGTGTGCGTGCTRTATTTTTGTTCTGGAACAGGAGGACATTTTTAATTGGTGACATATTTCAGTCTAGTTTTTTCCTACATATATCTAGTTTGTGAGTTGTTCTAATTTTGGGAAGAGATCAAGATGAAGCAGCATTCTTGTGGCCTGCTGGTAGTGGTACCTCCATGGAGTCCTTCATTTGGGGACAGGAGATTAAGAGAAAGAGAAGTGGTTTATGTTGTGCAAACCCGGATTATTTGTGTTTTCAGTTTCTTGAGTGTGAGGTAAAGTATAACAACAACTTAATCACAAATGCTTGGATATGTTTTAACAGTTGGTCTGGCCTGAGGACTCACACAGGGCAGAAATTACCATTTCTTCTGAGCAGTTAGAGGAGCTGTTGGTTTTCAGCTGAGTAAACTCCTTTTTCAGAGTAGCATTGAGAGCACCATCCTCTGCAGCAGCAGCAGCGTGCTCCTGCTTCAGGAGGCAATGCCACAGCATTTAAACACTGCAAATAGGAGTGTGGGGCAAGGAGCTATAAGCCATGGCTTCTTTCTGTGCCATTRAACTGCATTCATCATCATGTCATCTGAGTATTTGTTTGCTTTCCTTTGCAGGTTTTGTGAGCTACCCAGGTTATTTTACTKCTCTGATTTAATATTGATTTCTTCYATTCTGTTCTCTGCACTAGCCAGTTAATYGTTAACTCTGTGTAAGAAGGATAAACAATTATAAATACAACAAAAATAATGAGAATTCTATCATGCAACTGCTGTGAAAAATAAAAAGATGGTAGTTTTAACAGTCTCCAGAAAACAAGGCATCACAAAATCCAGAGCAAAGATGCAGCGATGTTCAAAAATTGAGAATGATTAAAAAAAAATATTGGAAGCACACTATTAAGACTAATTGACTTTTCCAGACTAAAAATCCCAAACTTTAAAGTAATATAACAGTTTACAGAATGCTGCCACCTCCTGTACTGGGTTACATAGACTATGGATGAAATAAAACACCAGCCTGTTGTGGTTCTGCATTAAGGTAGGAGACAGTGTGTCCTAAGTTATCATTCCTTGGTTTGAAAGAGCCCTCAGGCATGCCAGGTAACTTCTGCTTCTGCATGATTCCWCTCCTGCTCTGCACTCAGGCTGCATAGCTGGAAACCTGGAGCTACAGTCTGCAGAACATAGTTACAAAGCCAAGTGGCTGTGAAGACCTAGATTTACCTGTTTGGGTAACTAAAATGTCTGCAAGACACTTTGTAGATATATCTCTGCTGCTATTTCAGTGATTGCAAAAGATTAAACAAATCTAGTTGTTGATACTGGTTGTGATTTTGCCAATTGCCAAAGGAAATTTCAGTGGTTGGAGTTGTTGCCCATTATTATCTGGAATACCAGGTCTGACTCAGCACTTGCTCCTGATTCCTTCTACTTGTGGGGCAAAATAGGCTGGCTTGTGCAGCTGTCAGAGAGTCTAAACACATCCTGTTTCATAAATGAGGGAGCTAAAAGAATATAAAAAAAGCCAGGAAGGCAGCACAGCTGTGAAGAGATAAGTTGCTAAGCTGCTCTAAGTCACAGTCACATATCCATAGCCTAAGAGCAAATGGTTGGTGTGTCACCTCTTCACAGCACTGCCACTGTTGGCTTTATGAGCAGCAACAAGTGTAATGTGTGATTTCTTGCTGCTCATTCTGTTCATCAGATTGTCAAGGGACATTTCAGGCTATTTTTGGCCTCCTTCTACTCATCRCATTTTCAAGAAAATGGGAAGACAATGTGATTTTCTGTTCTCGTTCCCATTGTTATAATAGAAATGAATTAATATTGTGCCATCCTCTGTTCTCATTAATAATCTTCTCAGAGAAACAGTATAAAAGAAAAAAAACACCAGTCAGTAAAGCCTTCAGTGACAACCTGGCATTGTGATAAAACATGCTGCAGTACAAGAAAAACTTGTAAATGCTCATTGTGAGGAAATGGAAGGTAGAAAGYAGAGAATGGAGAACAAATTAACTCCTTATGATAATTGAAGCTCATAAACCTCTGGAAAGTTCTCTATCAGTCATAAGACACRTGACAGAACAGGACACAATCTCTATTGCTCCCCAGGGGATATTTTTCCCCTTTGTAGCAAAACAACCCATTAGGTAAACAGAGCTTTGTTGCCCATAGCAACAGAAAATTGCATTCCAGCAGGATAACAATGTATTTTAGCTTTGCTTATTTCTTCCAAAATTAAAAGTAAAGACCAGCAGGAAAACAAGAAGTACAATTAAAATTAGGCCTTGCTTAATAAAGACAAGACAATTAAAAGMAGGAAGAACAAGATTCATCTTCCAAATGAAAACTATAGTATAATTGTGTCTTATTTACCTGCTGCTTGCTTTATTTGCAGTCCTGGGACTGGAGTCTGGAATCCAYGTCACCAAACTTACCATGGCTGTTCAAATTACTTAGGATATGACCAGATTCAAGTGGGCACTATATATTAGATTTAAAATGAAAATGTGCCTGCAAACTGTTGATARTATCACAGCACAGTAGTATCATCCCAGCCCACCTGAAAAGCAAGCACATGATATACAACCTGGGGGTGAAATGTTAATCGAGATATTCTCACAAATGCTGTCTTGCTGCATTCTTGTTTTGCTGTGTAAGTTTTGTGTAAGTATAACTGGATACTCAGTTCTCTTATCAAACAGCTARTGAATGATCAACTAGTTGGTCAATAACTAATTTTTGAGAATATTTAATGGTTTTATCTTGGCAATAATTTCTACCCTCTGATAATCTTGTTAGTCTTCATTCTGTAATGCTTATTACTTGTAATAATGCATGCAATAGCAGTGGGTTTATGCCTTGAAAGTTTGTTGATTTTTTTTTTGTTTTTGTTTTTCCTTTTAGTATGTTAGCAGAATGTTTAATTTTTAAAAAAGGGAGGGCTGTTGTGGATTACACCTGGTGCAGGTGGCTCTTCCCATCACAAAGGGCACAAAGACCAGTGGCAGCAGCCAAGTGAGGGGACACATATACACAGCAGGAGCTGAGGAAGAGGGAGGAAGAGGGAGATGTTCACAAGCTTGGACTGTAAGGATATAAAAGCCCAAGGGTTTTTTTGGTTGGGGTCCCTCCTTGGAGCCACCAGCTCGAGMTGTTTCTGTTTTACAATGCTGTTAATAAATTTGCTGTTAATAATAAAATGAGACATCTGAGAGTCAGTTCTGGGAAACCTGGGGTTGAAGCAGTAAGGAAACCTTATTGACTGTGAGTCTGAGTGTGAGTGGGGTATGTGGGGAGCCCAGCATGGACCCACTGGGTCACTGGAGCCACCACTGTGAAATGACTTCAGTCCCAGCAGTGGCAGGTCCTGTCATTAGGAGTGTGACTGCCAGGGAGTCTCATGAATAGTCAAACTGGGAAGTTTCCTTAGCAAAACTTTTGGCATTAGAAAAGTTTAGTATTTGAAACCCATCTTCCAASTTAGTTGGTAGCACACCTCTTGCTGTTGGGAAGGGTGGATATAGGATTTGGGTRCCCTGTAGATTTAATGAGGTGCACGAATAAAAAGGAATGAGGCTGTAAGTTTTCTAACTGTGCTTTTGCTTCCTTTAGAAAAGGGTTTGGAAACCTTTCCTTTTGTCCTTGTATCTTAATGGCTCCTTTTTTTTCCTGACAGTCTTTATTCCTTAGCTTTTAAATTTTTTTAAAGGAAAGGTATGGATAACATTGCTTAAAATATGACTACAAAGAAAAYACTACACTGAAAGAGAATAATGTGAGATTTTATCTAAAGTACTGAATTGGGGATACTTTGTAATCGTCTAGTTTTCCTCAGTTTTCATTACAGTTGAGTTACGAGGGTGGGGAATAAGCCCTGTAATTTTTTTTTTTAAAAGCTGCAGACCTGGCTACATGGACGGTAGGTAGTGACACAAATTGAGATGTATTAAYGTTGCTATGGGGAAAGAGTCTCCAATAATTCATAAGTCATGAGGGAATTAGAGGCCATTTCTCATACTCAGTTTAGCAGTAAGAAAAGGCTTAAGAACCTTTTGGTCTGTTTCTAAAAATAAATGGAAATAAATTCCAGMAAATTAGTTATAGAATGACTCTTGATTTGTTTTGGTTGTGAGAAACCCARAGACCCTCTGATAAGTGTTCCAAGGACCACCATCTGCCATTTTAAATGTAAACTCATGGAATCAAATTATTTTAGACTGCAATTTTTAATATTATTTTGAAAATATGTATTTAGATCATATAAGTGAAAACATGGAATTCAAAGACATTTTTAGAAAGCATGAGGCAACATAGGTAACCAATATTTAAATATTTCTGTATTTCAAACAATGAATTATTTTAAGGATAAATCAGTGATTTCCCAGTACTTTACAGTGCTTGAATGCCTGATTTAACTTTTCTTGATTGCATATTATGACTTGAAGAATCACATTTCKAAACTCAAAATGTGCTTTCTGTGAATATTCTGCAATAATAGCTAAAAAAATTGATATTTCATTGCAGTATTTGCCAACGTGGCATGTCAATGTGATTGGTGCAGGAGAAATGGAGAGTGAAATTTCCTGGGAGCTGACGAGACTCTTTTTGGCTAAGAAATGTAAAAAATCACACTCAGTGGAGAAATAATCCATCCCCAAAGCTGCAGTTGTCTCTGAACTGACTGCAGAGTGACTGGACCATGACCCCACATGTGCTGTTGTGTTGGTTTGATGCTGATTGGATGCCAAGTGCCCACCAAAGCCATTCTGTCACTGTCTTCCTCAGCAGGATAGGGGTAAAAAACATATTATAAAAGGCTTGTGGATTGAGATAAGGGCAGGGAGAGATCACTCAGCACTTATGGTCACGGGCAAAAGAGACTTGACTTGGGGAAATCAATTGAATTTGTYATTCATCAAAGTGGAACAGGAGAATGAGAAATGAAAACAATTTTTTAAAAACACCTTCCACCAGCCTGATCCTTCTCTCCAGGCTGAACTCCACTCCCAATTGCTCTGCTTTGTCCTCCCCAACAGTGCAGGGGAATGGAGGTTATGGTCAGTTCATCAGGTGTTGTTTCTGCCTCTCCTTCCTCCTCAGGGAAGGTCTGTCCACACTCTTCCCCTGCTCCAGGGAGGTCCCTCCCACAGGAAGAGTCTTCCACAAACTTCTCCAACATTACTCCTGGCTTTTTGGCTACCAATGTAAAGCACAGCAGAAGGGAGCTTTAACTCCATCCCAGCCTGACACAACGCTATCAAATACTATGACCCAGCTATCAAAAGCATCTGAAAAGCTTTTATATCACATAAATATTAAAACAACAACAACAAAAAAGATGTTCTGAAACAAAAAGGATCTGCAATCCTATGTTTCTGAAAATTTCCTGGGTTTTTAATGTCATCKAATTAATGCAGTCTCTTTCATACATTTTCTTTTTTCTCCTTTTTCCTGCCTAATCTTATAGGCAGGAAAACAAAAACATTTTCCCCTCTCAGTACTCCACTTATAGAACTTGTCAAACATCAGAAATACCTTTTTACATATATTCAAATGTTTACATTTCTTAGACACCAAATGTTTGGTTATACATAGAATCTGATTTAGTCAAATCTGCTCATGAGTTCTTTCATATTAAGCATCACCTACAGAAGATTTTTTGCAGTCAAATCTATACATAACTGACTTAACCCAGGGAAGTGAGGAAACAGCTCTTTTGAATTAGTGGCCATTAACTCAGTCACAGACAATTTACATGTCAAAAGTTAAAATCAGGACTGACACACACAAATTTCTGATTGCTGGCCTTGTATCTACTTCTGATCCAGACTGTGGGAGTTCTTGTACTAAATAAAGTTTAGCTAAATAGAAACTGATAGAATGATTTTTTTTCCCCAACTTTGTCCATGTCCACAGTGTTCCATATATTCTGAGTTATGCAGTGCAATTCAACCATATTCTTTCCTGATTTTCTTAAGTGGAGCATTTCACTTGGTTGTGACTTATTTGTGAAAGGCTGTATCCAAGTATGATTAGAATGCAGAAGATACCTCTAAATTATTCTCTACATTATTTTGTTCACAGGTAATATTTTTTCTTCATTCAAGTAGTAGTGCCAGATTAAAATCAATACAGATAAACACTCATGATTTCTCTGGACATGGCAGAGATAGGAACTGGTTTGGAGCCACTACAAACAAAATTATAAATGAAGCATTTAACCAGGGATCAGGAAATATCTGCTTTGATTCCAATGAGATACTTCGAAACCAGTAATCCTTCCTCTCAACTAAAGACAAGTAGTATGGGTCARCTAAAAAAAAATAAACCATGTAGTAAAGGATTTATGGGGATTTTGCACTCTGGAAAGTGGAAAAACACATAAAGGTTGAAGTGTGTTGAGTAGCAGGAAGAGATTGTGCAAAAGAACCAAGATTAATTCCCAAATCATTAAATGGTGACAAGTGTMTATAACCACCACTAAAGTTTAGCTTGGAATCTTTCTGAGATRGATTTTTGTCTCTTGGTTCTCTGTAAAAATCATAATTTTTGCCACAGTTATCAATGTTATTTTTACCTAAGGAGTCARTAGCTGGTCTAATTAATAAAGATACAGTATAGCTAACAGTCAAGRATGACCAGGCTCGACTAAAAAGAGGTGAGCTGCAGAGCTGAAAGTGATTGATGRTAATGTCTGGGAAATGCAAAGGGCCATCATTCAGAGTAGAGGCAGTCACATCTGAAATCTGGTAGAAATCTGGCAGAGAGTGAGTGTGCACATTAACCTTGGTGGTGGGCTAGAGCACTTTAATTCAAACACAATTTTGTGTCACTTGGATGACTGAGAGCAAACACAAGCACTGTCAGGTGCACTTAAATGTATTTTTTACAAAATTTGGGCTTTTATATTTTACAGGGCTGCAAGGAACTCCTGGGTTAACTGAATTTTTTGGTTAAAAACATCGATACTCTTGAAATTTAGAATGAAAACCAGCACTGGATAAATGGACATAGGTTAGCCTTTATCACCATATGATTTTAGGGCTGACAATGTAATAAACATACAATGACTAAATATCACATTGTGGTGTCTTACAGTTTTAACTATTGAGTCCAATCTACTCTTTGAACTCAGTCACTTGAAATCAAATCTCATAAAGCTGTTGGTTCTTCTTTCAGCAGGTTCAGCTTATCTTGAAGCATACCCAAGGGTATTAATGTATTTTTTTTTTAGACTGGTGCAATTATGGTGTGAGACTTCCAAACACARTTAATGTTTTAGGATCCAGTATATGTTTTATATGTTGTTTAGTCCATGGTCACAGGTTTATGGCAAATTTTCCTTCAGGCATCAATACAAGCAGTTAGTGACATGCTCAGATAAACCCATYGCAAGCACATACTATATAATTTTATAAATTATCTACCTTTCTTCTGACAGTAGGAGGTCAGTCCAAAGTTTCCAGCTGCTAAATAATTCATATTAATTTCACTGTCTGCTTATTTAAATTTGAAGCAGAAGCCCTTATTTAATCCTTCAGGCATTGCAACTGAAGAGCTATTCAGCATTACTTGATTAGGTAAGGTGTGGAAAGGTAATGCCAAACATAWAAGAGTCAAAAAATTAAACACAGAGAAAACATTACGAACTAYTGCCCATTAGAAATAGCTGTGTCTCCAGATTCTACTGCAACTTATTAACTTTTCTTTCTTTCATTAGAGCCAGATGCAAGATTTTTTTCTTTCCTTAATGACTTGTTTTGCCTGCCTTTTGTATATTTACACACRAATGTTATTAAGAAGAAACATGCTTTTATGTCTTCAACATATGTAATAAGTGACATTGTTAAGTCTGAAGAAAAGAAGGTCCAGAGGGACTYTTATCCTCTCTACACCACCTGAAAGGAGGTTGTAGCCAGGTTTGGATCACCCCTGCTCCCAAGCAGTAGAATAAGAGGAAATGGCCCCAGGTTGCATATGGGTGGGATTTAGATGAAACATTAGATAAAATTTCTCCACCTAATGGGCTGTCAAGCATTGGATTGGGCTCCCACGGAAGTGACTGAGTTACCATCCCTGGAAGYATTTAAAAGATGTGTAGATGTGTCACCTGRGGACATGGCTTAGTGGTGGCCYTGGCAGTGCTGGRTTAATGGTTGGACTCAATGATYTTAGAGGTTTGTTCCAACCTAAACCATTCTGTCTCTATGACTGCCAGAAAGACAAGGCATATAAAATCAGTTTGATGTGACAATCCCCTCCTATATTACCTGATTGGTGGGTGCCAAACTCAAGTGGAAGCGCTGGATCTTGCAAACAAACAAATCTTTGTCTGTCCTAACTCCAAAAGTAAACATGTTGTTTTTAATGCATAAAGGTAGCCTCAGGACACTTCTGCTTGTCACCTCTGGTTGGAACTGCTGTTAATGTTAATTTATAACTGTCTGTGGGCACCTATTATGTATTGTCCTGTTGTCAGTCCCTGTCTGGCTACACAGGCAGCCTACAGGAGTCTGAGCTCTGCAACATCTGGTGTCTGAAAAGAGAGGGAGCCTSATGTCTTGAGCAGAGGATTACTCTGAAACATCACTGTATACAAGGCTGGGCAAAACTTGTATTGATACATGGTGTTCCTCTCTTGCCTTATCAATTCAAGGCATTTGAAAGTGATGGTATTAGAAAATTTCTCTTAAAAAGAAAAGGTTAAGTGTGGGAAAATAAATTGAAAATCTAACGTGTGCTACATAGTGATAGGAAARTACAGAAAYAGAATTATTACTAAGCTMTGAATTTAGAATTATTGGAGGTGGTAATCAGGATTTTTTTTCAGTTATTTTACTGGAGCAAGGCACTATTCTCCAATGATAATAAGTTTTTCATATAGTAATGAACTATAGGAAACAACATATGGGATATGAATATCAGTTAAGAGATATAATGTAAAGCAAAATTTTTCGAGTTCTCATATCTCATTTTTCTCATTCCCCCATCTCATCTCCCCCATCTCTAATTTTAATCAAGTTCCTTAAATACAGGTTAACTCTCTTAAACAGATTAACCCTCTTCCACATTCTACCTGGCTGTTTATTTCCCATCCAGTGTACCTCTGAGAGGTGGAGCATGTAGGTTACACCTAGTTTGCTGTTTTGTTTTGTTCTATTTTGTTTTGTTTTATTTTGTTAAAAAAGCTGTTCTACAAACAACTAAGTCCATGAAGTTCATGTTCAGCAGTCAAAATGTCCTTGTTGTGAATGTCATTCTTCTAATCCAAGCCTGTCACAGGAAAATATATGGGTTATTTTAACATTCTCAGGCTTTATACCTACAAAAACAAATAAATAAAAAAAAAAAAAAAAAAAAAAAAAAAAAAAAAAAAAAAAAAAAAAAAAAAAAAAAGACACATTCACATGTCTCCATATTTCATTTTCTTCTGCTCAGTATTTCCCAATTTAGCTATTAATGCAGCTTAGCCAAAAATGTTTACAAGACCACCTGGGAAAAATTCCACTGTATATATATGGTCACTGCAACATTGGAAYATTCATTCTGGTTCTAAATTTTAAAATGACAGTTTTAATGTCAAATACAGGACAGAGTTATGAATGCAGTCTAGAATCCAGGATCACTTTAGAGAGCTCCCAGAAGAATGTAGTTATTCTTACACTTTTTTTTTTTTTTTTATTTTTGGCCCAAATATATATTTCAAAGTGGTCCTGTTTGCATGCYGAGCTATTGTCATACCCACTATCTGAAAACAATGATGTTAGGGAAATTTAAAGTAGAAYATATTTTTCACTTTGAGATTTTCAWGTTATGCTTGYTAACTTGAATTCAAACTACTGTTTCAAGAACTGTCTCTGTTTTCATTATTGATGTTTGGAAATAAGGAAARATATYRAATATCATTCATTTTGTGGGGAACYTATAAACYGGTCCAGGTGATTTTTAAAACACACTGTTATTGTCAGTGAGAGCAGCAAAAGCAATATATAGATACTTTTGCTGTTTACGGCTTATTTAATAATGTCTTCTGCATTTCAATATTATATAGCTCAAAAGTTGCAGAAAACACAGTATCTTTTGAAGGACAAGCAAAACCAAGCCACATGTGCATGGTGTGGACAGGAGCTTCTTGCCCAAGAAGGTAATGCAAGCTTTTTCACACTGACCACCAGACAAAAACAGACAGTTCAATGTAATATGCCCAAAATATTTGGATGGAAAACCAGCCAYCAAAACCTGTCCTTCTCCTGGTTTTGATAAAGATGTCATAGACATCTTTATAATATACTTCTGGCAAAAAAAGACTGCACAGAACAGCCAGGTCACTCTGCCTTWCTCAGAAACACAACACTCTCTCCTSGGTTATATTCTCCAGCAATGMCTAATTCAGAAGGATTGGTTTTCTGTTTCTGCTCTCAGTCCTCCCCTTTTCCATGCTGTGAAAGCCAGGGATGTCCCATGGTTTGGATCAGACTCTGCTGCTTCATTTCTGTCCGTGGAAACCAACCAGATGAATGACTTTTCTTTGCTCTGGTAAGCTCCCTTTTTCTAGGTATGTCAGAGTTGAACTATTTCCTTCAGGAAGATGTCCAGCAGCATTATTTCCACACACACACACACCTCCAGTTATCCCCAGCACGTTCTGCTCCCCTGGAGCCCTGCCCTCACATCACATTATTGTGATTCATTTCATATTTAGGYAAGTGTTACACTGAGAGTGACTCAGCAGCAATGGGGAGATTATTCACGTTTTTGCGTGTCCACAAGGTAGGTGTTCATGGAACAACAGCAGAGAGAAAGATACATTACTTGTGTCACTGGGATGATGGGAGCTGGAGCGCCAATTGATAGTAAAGTATTTGTGCACACATTTCCATCTGTTTTTTATATTTTAATGTGACAAAACTGCTCTGTGTTGAGACTGTCAGTGTGTGTGTCAGTGTCTGTGAGAGTTTGTGCGTGGGCAAATGCTTTGCCCAGACCAGGGGTTATTTCAAGGAGTTTCTGTTTCCATCATGGAAGCCACAGACCCTGCAGGTGCCAAAGTCAGGCCCCCAACATCACCTTTATGACTTAYATAATATAATCTTCTGTCCATGAGACTAGAAAAAAATCTGTCAGGGACAACAAGATAAATGGGTTTCTAATGTGTTGGTCTGCTACCAATTTTCCATGTGGCTTTGGTAATTTGTCTTCTTCATAACTTCTTCCATTACCTCTTTGGGACAGCACTTTCCCTTTCTAAACACTGGATAGTCTAAGTGGGTCCTGCCCTCAACTTCAGCCTTTAAGTTCTGCCATAGAACAAAGACCTGTAATAAATATATTTACTGGCCTCTCCATTAAGATAACTTTTGTGAATTCCATTTGATGGAATTGTTTCACAGTTACCTCAGAGTGAAACCCCAGGGCTTTTAGAGATGGAAACCAGCTGACATACAAGTGTGTTCCTCTGAATTTATTTTAAAAATAAAGGCACTTTGACTGCCTTCACACTATTCTCACTAATTAATGCTTTCAGTGAAGATAACAGCAACAGGTAAAAGTTGTTTTAGTATCTAAAATCTAAACACCAATTGAAATGGGAACTCCTGAAATAAACTAAAAAAGACAGACTCAGATATAAAATCATCTGATTTGTTTGGCTTTGTGAAGTTTTGTGGAGGAGGGAAAGGCAGGGATTTTGTTACTGCTCTTGAAGTAACAAAAATATGTGAAACTAGAATAAGAATCACACTCTAATCTTAGGTGTAGTGAAGGCTCTGGTGCATAATTCATCACTCCACTAATGCATTCTGGCAGAGGATTATTTCACATGCATGGCAGAATGTGTCAGACCCTTTGATTTAGAGTCTTCTCTAACAGACTCCATTTTCAAAGAAGTGCAAGAGGGTTCTGCTTCCTCCCCCATAATCACGATTAAATTCACACTGAGAAATCTGACTTAAATTATGCTYACAGYYCCTGACACAAAAAAGCAATCTGATTCARAAAAAAAAAAAAAAAGAAAAAACCTGTGTAAATTCATGCTTGTATCCTCCTGAAGATGGTGGAGTTTGGCACGATAAAATGTCACCAACTTCCAGGTAGTGACTCAGAACTCAGAGAAACTTTATTAGAAGCTTCTGTATCAGGGGATGGCCTGGGACAGATGAAAAGATGTCTTGAAAGCTCTCTCTATGGAATAAGAAATATAACATAAGATGGAAAAAGCAACTAAATGTTAAGGTTCATTARCCTCTACCTTCTAATTGATGTAGCTGTCTATGTACTTGAACAGTCTYTTAAATATGCTAATTTGACCTTGTGTTCTCTTTCTTGAGATCATCAATTACTTCATAGTAAATTAAAAAAAAAACAACAAAACAAAACAAAAACTTTTTATCATTCTGATGTTTCTGGCAATATGATGTTTTTAAAATGTAATTAGATCTACAACAATAGCAAAAAATAAAAGTAAATGTGGAAAAGGTGATGTAATTGTAGGCCACTTCAGGGATACATGAGGACAATTTTTCTTTATGTTTTGTATTGTTTGAGAGACTGCAGTGTTTGCAGTAAAAGAAAGTGGTTCATGTGGAGCCTCCAGCAATATTCTAAATGATTGACTACACACAAGGAGTATCAGGTGCAGATCAAGCAAATCCTATCCACAAGACATAAATTAACTAAGTTCTTTGAACYAAAAAGGTACATTTGAGAAAATCTGGCAAATCTGCTCCTTATTATTCTTGTTGAGAAATCACACTGTGGATCTTTATATATTGTAGCATTCTACCTCCTATTCTGATAYTGGAAGATAAGTTAAGCAGCAGTTTTTCTAAAAGAAATAAGTCTGCAAGTCTAGCTAACAAAAAAAAAAATTGGGTTGACAATGAATGTCGTTTACTTTCACTGTGTCTCCTGAACTGCAGKATTCACACTGAAGGATTTTCATTGCTTTCACCACATTTATGACTTGAGACTTTCATGCAACTGTTCTACTCCCCACAAATCCATCACCTGATCAAACTGCACGTGCCAAATCTGTCTAAATACAAAAAAACTGGTCATTCCATGTTTTCTGATATTTCAATTTTCATAATTAATCCATATTAGGAAAATTGGAAAGAAAAAATAAACTTGGCAAAGTGTGCCCATTTGCAGTTTATCTAATTCTTGCTAAATCACTAGTGATTAGATGAGTTAAAAAGATGTTGATTATGAGAAAACCTTCAGTCACCCCTTGACTGGCAGCTAAATTAGACATTTTATTTCCTTAGGTTCCAGCACAACTCTTTTCTCTCCAGCAGTTATGTGAAGAATGGAAGATAACAAAGTTCCCAGTGTAAAACCCAAAGTTTTTTCTTAAATAAAAGGGTGAGGATAGTTAACCCTCTCTTCCCTGATGCAGAAAAGGTACTTGTTTKCTTCAGTTATAAAGTACTTTAAGACTGCTTTTAAAGCACATTGGATTAAAACCTTTAAGTTTTAGTTTTAGTTTTGTACTTGAAAGTTTATTATTTAGTCTGTGAAAGTGTRTAAGGCAGCATGATTTAATAATCTTCTCTAATCTTGAAATCCATCGGTATGAAAGGTGACTTGAGTAAAGAGCAGCTAYTCCTTGCATTTTGACTGGATTTTCAGACCTGAATGAAATTAGTCCTTAGAAGTTCTGGAAACTCTTATTTGTAGGATATATATCTCTCATGTTCTATTCAGAAACTGGACATGCTGGCTAAAATTTTTGGGATCACATAGTTTAATCTTTTTAATCTTAAAATTTCAGTCTCTTTACATCTGTATTTAAAATCTTCCAGATTTTCTATTTCCTGTTTTCACTTTTCTTTGACAAGCATCTGGAAGTTTTTGCAAGCCAAGTGTACATTCTGTATCTATAACATTAGAAGCTGATATTCTCCATCTTGCTCTAGTTTTTAATTCCCACTCCCACTTTCCTCTTTTCACATTTTGTAACCAATTACAATAATCATAATTACCATAGCCTGTCCTGCATGGCATTAATTTACATTTTGTCTAAGAACAACCACACAAAAAATGTAAATGTCCTGAAAGCAGATCAAAGCTCATTCTTCCCTTGCAGAATGGTTAAAATTAATCAGGAAACACGACTTACAAATTGCACTGTGGGGCTGAATCAAACTCAGAAAAGAAATTTTGGATTGAGGCTGGCCATCTGTTCTTAAGTCATTGGAAAAAAAAAAGTGCCCGGTGACTTAAGGACAAYATTTTCAGCCTGAATTAACTTCCTTGGGCTCTTGCAGCTTCAAGACTGTAAGTTAAGGTACCCAGACTTATGGTGTATACTTTGTACCACTTCTCTCTGTTACTTTTTTTTCGTCCCAAAATAGTGAATATGTTTGTGGGTATTCAGCAGCTAAAAGTGTGAACTCCAGTGATATTCAGTTTGACAAAATAGACAGGCAGATAATCACAGGAACGATTTAATGATTTTTTGGGAGTTATTTTCAGCTATAAATTATACTCTGGGGAGGAAGAGAGGGTATTTGATGATGACAAGAAATTTCTCCAACTGGTCCAAATTCCTCAGTTTCAGTGAGTACAATAAGGACATGATTGATATGAAAGATAAAAATTAATTTTGCTAATTCTAAAGAAATTTAATGAAAAGTAGTAATAAGAGATGTAAATTGTATAAAGTGAGGGGCGCAGGTAAAATATAGGTTATATTAATTTCAACTTCCTGTTTAAAGCTGGAGGTCAGTATCCAGGGAACTCTTTCTTATCCTGGAACAAATACACGAGGAAACTCTGGTCAGATGGACTGCACCAGCTCAAGAATACTGATACAGAACATCTTCCTTTTTCAYTTAATTTCTGTTATATAAAATTGTGCTTCCTTGTTAGATTCAATACCTTAATGTTAAACTAACAATTTTTTATGTAGACTTTTCATAACAATGACTGTTCAGCTATCCTTTTTCCTCTGGTGGCCACAAGTAGATGTCCAGGGAAGAGTGTAAGAACAAAGGCAGAACATTTTGAATACCTTAATCTTTCATTTTACTTCAATTGATGCTTGACACCCYTTCCCTAAAATTTCACTAGCCCTCTTGCAACTTCTTATTTTCCTTACCATCTTCTAAATGTGCTCATAGAAAATTAGATCACTTCACACTCTTACACATTTGAAACCCAATTTCAAAACTTTATCTTTGAAGCTGTTTTTGAATTTTGTGGTGGGACTTAGGAGTAATATATTTGGGTTAATTTCTTCAAGGAATTGTCTTTTTGAGTTTCTTAAATTTCTTTACAATTGAGTTTGAATTTATGCTGAAATAGGTCCAAGCTGTGAGTATTTATTAGACTATTCTTAATGGATAACCTATTGAGTTACCTTTTCTCGCCAAATAATTGCCTCATTAATTTTGTTGGATACTGAGTGTACAGGGCTTGAGCATTAACAAAACAAAAAAGRGCTTATTAATGCATTCCTAGAAATGGAGTGGTGAAGTATGTTGGCTAGTACAAATAATCTTTCAGTGCTAGTTTTAAATGACTCAAATTAATTCTCCTCCTCACTGTTTACATTCTGATTCTGCTAGCAGGTAAGTTGTGCAATTATCCTCCWTTATTGTGTGTTAGTGGGTGTGTGAGAAGTGTACTCCATCTCTGCAAATAGTCACACTCCATTTGGCAACGAAATGGGCAAGGGAGAGATTTGCCTCGTGATCTCTATCCAGTTGAAAACATTATTTATGGACAGCTACTTGTAACAATTCCACTTACAGGATGGAAATTATTGCCATGCTCTGGCTGCAAGTGCTAATTCATGGACGGATTAGTTGTTTTAAGTTCATTTGAGCAGTGTGTCAGTAAAGGAGGCTGCTCAGAGCTCAGCAGCCTTGGGGTGCCTTTACCTGAGCTGCAGACATCAGTGACCAAATGCCATCTCTGTGGAGCTCTGCTTTGCCAGGGGGCTCTTGTCAGCAGTGCACTTCTGCCAGGGAGGCTTCAAGATGTTCCAAGCAGCTGCTGCGAGTTTTATTGTCTTCTGTGTCCTCTGTCACTACCTCCTGTATGATCTGTGAGGAAAATACTGGTGTGAAGACTATAAAGGGGGATGAGTAATGAGAGAGACTGTCAGGAAGTGTCAGCACAACTCTGCTCTTTGCCCTCTTCCAGCTCCTGTCCCCCACTTACCTTGCCATGACCAAASTGGGGCATCAGGCCCTGTCTGATGGGCCCTGCTGACCCCAGAGCCCCTGAAATCCCTGGGAGCTGCCATCTCCCCAGCATCCCAACAGATTCATTGGAAATCTTGACTTGGTCTTTGAAACTTCAAGAGTTGCAATCTTCATATTGAAATGGAATAAAAATGCACTTTGTTAATTCAAGAGGGTAAGACGCAACTCAATGAAAAGTACAAATATTCACTTCTTAATAGCATCCTTACTATTAATACAGTAGAAGTAGAAATTTGTAGAAATAAAATCCACACAGCTCATTTGTTCCAGTTTTGATATCTAATCCATTACTTAGGATGAGTATACTGATTGAGAAATCAATATATATGAACATATCCATTTTCCAGCCCCATTAATAGGGTCTGAGACAACTCATTCGGTGCTGTATGTGCTGATGTACCAGATCATCTGAGTCAGCCACAGAAAATCTCAGCTCTCTTTAGGCTCTTACCGACAGGAGAATTTGGTTGTTTAGTCCCAAGGGGAATGGACCTTATATTCTTRTTCACTTATAAGCAAGTACATCTGCTTCCTTACTCCTGATTGGAAACTCCTCTCAAAGAGCTGGRTCTCAAAAACTGAAAAGCATTTTCAGTTTCCAGCCAGCAGTTATGTGTTTTTCTGTCCATATGTACTATTGATTTTCAATCTTGAATACTCATTGTTGACACTCAGCATCCTCACTCACTATTTTTTGCACATCCACTTTATCATACACCTGAAGGCTGGAGATATAATAGTGGCAATGTGCCCAGTGAGCTAGAGAGAAAATTTTCAACTTCTCAACTTGAAAACTGCATATTAAATTAAATTCCTAATCAGACATTTTATCTTGATAAGTAAATAAAATGCTGGTCATGATAACTGTCAGAAATGTTGGCATACAAACTGATAAACAAAAATTATRTGTAACCCAGGAAATAGGATTTTTGCCATAAACAGAGAGAGACTGGATATGATGTGGTGTTGCAGGGTGTCATGTCTCGGTTTTGGTGTCAGCTGGGTCTTGTATTTAACTGGTGGCAAAGTAACTATTGCTTCATATTTATCTAAGCTGAAGCTTTGTGAACACCAAGAATGGYAAAGGTCTGGCAAACCTGGGGAGGCACTGCCTTGTGAGAAGCAGCCCTTGATATCAGCTGGGGCTGGGGCAGACAACTTTCTGACCTCAGCAGGGGACAAGGGATAAGGAGATAAACTACAATAAGAAAACATTTAAATATAACTCAAAGTGAACCCCAAGAAAAAAGAGGAAGAAACTCACGCACTGTAAACACCACAGTGACAAAGGGAGGTGAGTTTTGGACTTAAAATTAGGAAGTGTTTCTTATGGAGAGGTGGTCAAACACAGGACAAAGTTCCAGAAGAGAAATGCCTCAAGCCTTTCTGTGTTCAAGAGACAATGCCCTTAAAAATATGTTTTATCTTTTGGTCAGCTCTGAATCAGTCAGGCAGCTAGACTGAATGATCAGTGAGCATCCCTTCCAAAGCAAATATTCTGTTTTATTGAGTTCAATTCATTTCCTAMTTCARTGCACCATAACTGACAAACAAAAGYTGACCRCTCAGCACAGCTACCACCCCAGCTCCTGCTTGAAGAAAACTACAACCTTAAGRCAAGAGGAACATTGGACCATAATGTGAGAGAAAAGGGAAGACTATAGGATATGGGAAAAGGTGTTCTGTGTAATGATTTTAACTGTACTCTTAATATGAATTGCTGCTTCAACTAGATAACTTAGAGGATTACTGTTAAARTGTAATTTAAATTATATTAGTTATTCTCCTTAGAACATTATTATTCTTGTKATATTCTTGTTATTCTTATTAGCTTTTATTCTTCATGTTTTAGTTCTATATATGCAGTGTATCTCTCTTGCCAGAAATATTTTTACACAACACAAACCATACCTKGAAATCCAGTCTCAGAACCAAGCTGAGATATGGCTGTGCAACAGAGCTGTATTTGTTTACATGATGTTGAATTTCAGCTCCCAAAATATATWTTGAAATGGCAATGCCTGTAACCARCACATTGYTGCTGGGCTGGSCTATTAGTCAGTCAGTTTTCTTGTCCCTAACATATGTAGAGAACACCCACAGCTACATATAAAATACACTTGTTAAATACAATACCATGAGGAAGAGTATGGCAGCACTTGTCCTTTTACTCTCTCTCAGGATGGCAAATAGGGTGGGATGACTGAGTGGGTTAGGCCATTTACCCAGCTGTCTTTATTTTGCAGGTCTTATGTTGTAACAAGCAATTCTATTTCTCTGCCATGTTTACTTAACTAGATGTTCTCTTGTCCTTTTGTGAGCCCAGCTCTTGGAAGGTCTGGGTACTCATTCTATTCTTCTAGATAATGGCCTTTTTTTAGAATTCATTATTGTCATGGAGACAGTCACACGACGTTTTAAGTGATATTACTGAGACCAGAGGAGGGATAACATCTAGCAAGCTCAAGCATTCAGACATCATGACAGATCTTTAAGGTCCCGTCCAATCCAAGTCATTCTATAACTCTATTAAAAAAATATCCTTCAAAGGACATAACATGATAAATGTCCAGCCACCCCACAAGGAAATTTCCAATATTTATGAGTTAAACACTGTGAATTTAACCTACTCATAAGGATCATCAGATCCTGGCCCTGTGCAGAAAATCCCAATCACTTCATTTGCCTGAGCGATTGTCCAGACACTTCTTGAACTCTGTCAGGCTTGGTGCTGTGACCACTTCCTCCCAATTTARTGTTGTCAGCAAACTAACTTAGTATTCCTTAGAGGATGGGATTGTGCACCCAAAATCGAATACTTCTGCTTCAGGGAAAGAAGACATCTGCTTTTTCATGTAGCCTTTTAGGTCAGGAGCAGGTAACTGAGAAAGTCCTAGTCTCTTCTCCAAGAGTCAATTAAAATACATGCAGACAGTTATGAAAAAAGAATTTTTTAAAGTGCTTAATCCTAACTGCTTAAACTTTCAACAAAATTCTTGCTCCACTTTTTAAAAAGTGATGATATTGACTCCTGAGAGTCAGAGTACCTATAGCTGTAGTTCTGGTCCAACAGAGGAATCCCCCTCTAATCCTCAGTTAAATGCCACACCACCACAAAGGGCCTGTCTTTGCTCCACCCTTCCCAGATCTCCCTATTATAGGCTTCATGTTTCCTGCTAAGACAATAACAGTGAATTTTGTGGTGCTTAATTCCCTCCAGGAATTWAGGAACATTAGGTATTTAACTCAGAGATATAAATCAAAGCCAGCTTCAAAGTTTAGTTTTCCCTGTTCAACGCCACTAGAAATTGCCTTCCTTTTTGGCAAGATTCATGAAGGTGACATTCTCAGCAGTTCTATTCTTGTGAAGGAACACTGAAAGCTGTAAAAATTAAGCATACTTTCAGCATTACWAGATGCAGTATTTTTTTCAAATTCCTTTGTCTCTGGGAGGGGAAAACAGGTTGAAATGAATCTAKTTTTAAAAGAAAGCAAACAAAAAACCACAAACCCTCCAGCATGTTAGAATTCTGCTAGTTCTACAGATTTTACTCAAGGCTTGTTGACTAAATTCTGGTATTTAGTACCTGGTTATTAATCCTCTGAATGATTTAACCTTGTTTAATGTGTGGTCTACTATTCCAGTTAGAAAAAAAAAATAAATCTTGAAGTGTCCACAAGCAGAAGAAAATAGAAAAGCACTGGTAAAAATTATAAGTTACAATTCAACACCAAAATCCATTACAATTCCAGGTGGCCYCAGGGGTCTTAGCAGGTAATTGGTTCTTAACTACAAGAAACATCCTTCTTAGGCAGAGCTGAATTATCTTAATACCCAATTTACACCTTTTTTAAGGTTTGTTTTGTTTTGTTTGTTTGTTTTTTTGTTTTTTTTGGGTTTTTTTTTTTTTTTTAACCTCTAGATTATTACTGATCGCTTAGTATTGAACAATAACCATTTGTAAACCTGGGTTTGCTCCTTGAATCTTTTTCTTTTATATTTTTATTGCACCACTGCTTCCCTGAATGAAAGCACTAAAGACAGATTGTGAGTGTAGTACATAAACCCAGTTAGAAGGAATAATTGATTCAACCTGAAACTAATGTCAACATAAAATGTGTTTATTTTTCTTAATAAATTAATCACTGCTACCATCTGAAAATGWCTGTTCAATAGCCATTCTTATGAATCAATATTGCTTATAGGACTGAATATGAAAAGAGAGTGAAACCAGTTTTCAATGTACTAAAATATGGAAATGGGAGGGTTTTTCTTCCATAACTGATAAGACTGGAAAGGCAAACTCACTGGGGAAAATTATTAGGATCTATGTTCTGTGGCTTTGATAGCACCACCTTTCCTGCTTTCATAAGCATCAAATTCACTACACTCAAATATCTACAAAATGCTTCATAAGGATGCATTCCAGCCACCTTATTTCTTGAAAACACGTTGTCAAATCCAGCATGAGTCTTTGAACTATTGTTTTATTGAGTTTTTTTCTGTACTGTGTTCCTTTTCAAACTGCTTTTTAAAGTACACACATTGGTACAAAGTCGGGAGTTGAGATTAAATGCAGCCTCTCCAGTGCTTTCCTAAAAACGATTTCGCCTTCCAGAAAGTATCAATTATTCTGAAACATGACTGTGTGAACAATATGAAGATTGTTAGTTCCTACTTACATTAGAAGTACAATTATAAATTTAGGCTTTAGTTTTACTTTTAAGSTGAAAATATGCAGAAATTCTGCCCTTATACCTGAGATTGCCTAACATAAACATAAATCTGTAAGGATTATTGTGGGAAATCCTCCAGAGATTCTGTTCTAAGGTGTATGGTAAAGAATTTGTGTGCAGGATTTATTGTATCAATGTGAATATGTGAACATACTGGACATGGGACTGCTTTACTTATTTTTTTCCTTTTTTTTTTTACTTCATTTTCAAGGATAACGCAAAACTCTATACGCCCTTAAGGTCTCCACACTTTTTACTGACTTGGTAACGTTTCAAAGAAGACAAGAGGGAATGGAAGAAGGAAAGAGATGGAAATTTATCAATAATTTTGTTATCAGGAAGCAACATAGAAAATTAGAGCCTCAATAATACCAACCATCTTCCTCTGATCGTCCTTCAGTTAATGGATCTCATGAAACAAGTACTGCATTCTGTCTGCATGTATCTGCTGACCTTTACATTTCMGTTTCTTGACTCTGTCTTTTATTATTCAAAGGATATTGGATGTCCAGAGCAAATAGCTGAAAGACCTAAATGTGGTTTTCTGATTTGTAGTTGACTAATAATGAAGTTTTTCTCTAAGTTCAGTTTGTGTCCAAGTGCCATGTGGCTCATACATGCCTAATTTCATAAAGTGCTGAAGACTGAAGAGCATGGTAAATGTAATAATAATTATTAATAGCACTRTCATAATCTAGTGGTTTTTGATTCTGCTCTTCTGCTCTCAAGCTGTTTAAGGGGCAAAATCAACCATGTTGCCCAAGGAAATGCTGGTTACTGTAAGTATTTTAAAAATCAGCTTTCATCTTGTTTGGAAAGAAGAATAAAGCTCGATTGCTAAGGATTAAAAAAAATACCATGTTTTAATAATAGAAGGCTAAATATTACTTAATTTAATCACCAATCCAATTAACCAATAATATTAATTAAAGGAGAGGCACTGAAGTTRGCTTATTAGAGTTAAGACAGAATTTTTAACAGCATCTCAGGAGCATCTTCATAACCATCCAGATGTTACAAACACACCTGCCCTGCTCCTTATCCCAGGTAAGTGTGTTTGAAAGAAAAGAAGATCTGCCTYCTCACCAGTCACCTGGCATCAAACTTCCTCCTGCCTCTAAATTTACGTTTCAGAGGAATCTGCATGTGTTTCTGCGGGCTGAAAGTTAGTGAATATCAATTTTCTAGCTGTGGTTGGTGCGGAAGGAGGGCGAGGCTCACTAGATGGTGCTAGGCACAGGCGGGTAGCACAGCCCTCGATCCTCCGGGATGTACGGGAGCATCCTGAGCCGCAGCAGCTGGCACCGAAACGGTGGGGAAGGGACAGTCGGGAAAGTGACTCATACGTGTGTGAAAAAGAACCGGTGGCTGCATTTGTCAGATCATCCCAGCGTTTAAAAGCAGCTTTTGTGTCTGGTAATGAATAGCTTGTTGCAGTTGCATCAGTTCCCTTTTCTGTCTTGCTTTAACGCTGTTCCATTTTTCTTCACTTCCGCGTTAATTACTTCATTATTACTTATTCTCAGTTCCTCTTCGAGTGACAAACCTATCATCTTGTCAAGAGRTTGTCTTCCTCCTGGGTTCCTGCGTGTAGTTTTCACCCTGATAACTTTCCTCTTCACTCTGCCAGCCTTCCTTGGGGCGGTGTCTCCTGTTTCTCTCTTCCAGCCCACCAAGACCTGAAGCTGAGCCACCCACAAGCCTGATTTATGCTGAGCTGCATCCTGCCCCAGGCTGGGGAGGCTGCAGGGTTTCACACATATCATGGGCCACCCATGATCGCTCAGGTTTGTCTCTGTCCCTAAAATGCCACTTATCTCTGTCCCTGAGCCAGTTTCATTGATTTTGGAGACACYTGGAACCACCCTGCAGCCCCACCAGCTCTGCCTCATGTCTGCTGGCTGGTACAACATCAGAGTCCAAACTTACCCCCATCCCAACAAAAAACCCTTTCCTGACTGAACTTTTGGATACTGACAGCAGATGTTTGAACAGAATGTGTACAAATAACTCCTTAAAGAAATGTTGKGGTGTCAGTCAGCCCCAGCACCCCACCTAAAATCTTCTGGGCCTGTGTAAATCATAGAGCACATGCTGGGGCTTGCTGTACAAAGCACACAATGTGTTTTTAAATAGATGTGTATTTCTGCCTCCAAACGGATGAAAACATGATACAGATAATTGCTGCTGGATAACAGGTAAATATTGTCATGTTAGTAGTTATTACTCTGTACTTCAACAGGTTTTTAACCTGACAACTTGTGGGATAAGACAGAGCAGCTCCATGTGGAAGGTCAGCTGGTGGGGACAGGCAGGGGAGCATAGGCTTTTGTGCAGGGAATCAAATTTGTAATTTTTAGCTTCATGCTTCCAAGCGTGGCTGATGTGATGACTTTCTCCTAATTTTGAATAAATATAAAAAATAATGGAAAGCCTGACTTAAAAACAAGGCCCTGATCTGCATAGAACTTTCCCTTAGTGGCAGACTTGCAAGGCCTCAGGAGATATTATCCAGAGGCATGATTTTTGTAACTGATGACAAAGCTTTTGTTGTCCCTTTTTACTCGGAACTAATTCTGAGGTTGTAAGTATGTGCACAAGTATGCAAGATGCATTCTACCCCACGCAGCTAAAAAAATAAATACATGCCACCATACTTCTAGGTTTTTTTAGTTCTCTTATCCAAGTCTTCCTGCTAATTTGCATACTTATTCCTTAGTAGTTGTACTGGTAAAATGCATCAGTCTCTCAACAGGTTGTGAAAGTTAATTTCTGCAAAAGTGACTCTAAAACGACAAAGTACCAGTTCCTGTAATCTCCTGTAATAGAAATTTCTCCTATTTTATAWAACATACCACATGGGTAAAAATAAAATTAAATTTAAAAGAAAGACAYGGAAAATATAGTTCATTCTTTATTCATTTGAAACAGAAGGTAGATTTAGGCGGGTGGAATATGTGCACCACATAGGAAAATCTCGCCAATTTCAGGTCTTTAGTGTTAACTTCTTAAGTACTTCCACTTAAAAATGAAACTAGCAAAAACTAAAAGCAAATATAAAAATTCTTGGCACACAGAAAAAAAATGGAAAAGAAAGAATACCTACTATTTTGAACTGTCTTTACTCAGCTAAGTGAACCTGACTATCACAGAAAATGCCTCATTTTTTAGGCTGGTAGACTGTCTATGCCTTTCAGCATTAAACAAATTGGCTTTAAGTAAAATTACTTTGAGAAAGGATGGGTATAAGAAATTGATCCAGTTTTTGCTGTTTGTTTATTTGTTTGCTTCTTCACTTGTTTGTTTATAAAGCTGGAACCTTATTATGTTTCATCTGTATGACTGTCTCAATTTGATGTCCTCTCCACAGCATCAGGAATAAATTTAAAAGTGCAGTGTTTTTAGCCACTGATATATTGTATGTTTGATCACTGAAAACAGTTTAGCTCTGATAAATCCTTGCCATAGTACACTTAATTAGATGATCTTATGGTTTTCTAATATGATTTTAGAAAAAAGCCACTTTTACCATTTACTTCTATGTAATCAGGTAGCTTGCTTCTAAGTTTTTAAATCAAGAAATATTTCAGCAATTTTTATGTCAGTTTTCAGAGTGCTGATCCATTGTGCAGTTTCAACTACTAGAAATTTGACTTTTTGGATTTTTAAAATTGTCTTTTCAATGCTTTTAATGACATTTCACCCAAAATCATAGGGAGGGAATGCCAGAAACCAAAAGCAACATGGTTACAATCATAGTATTTTGAAAAGGATTTAAACCCATAACAGTCAACCTGTAAGTCACATCTCTGCTGCAGTGTGTATGTCACATCTCAAAACTGTAGGTGCATAGCAGGGTTAAACATTTAGCAATTAATCTTTAATKATGTTATTTATGGAGAGCATTATGACAGGGTTGAAAAAATAGATACATTATATGCCATTATTTCCTGTATTATTACCGGTGTTATTTTCAAACCTATGTCAACAGCAAAGTGGTGAGTTACTTTTTTTTTGCATCTTCAACTACTTTACAAGGAGTGTCTCCCTTTTTAACTATACTATATGCTGATGTTTTGCTTTAACATTTGTGGATGAAAAAGACCATTCCTTTTTGCAGGACACATTTTCTGAAAGAGACACAGCCGACAGTTTGATGTCATCTGGCTATCTTTGAGCCAGTAACCCAGAGCCCTTTAGAACTGGCRAGGAAAAACAAACTTCTAGGGCATGATTCACCTAACCTATTTTAGATGGGGACTTCAGGAGATGAGATGAATCATGTTCCCGAGAACATTTGTGCTCTCCACTGAGTATAGAGAGGGCTTAAACAACCAACCCATAGGAAGACAATTATGCTGTGGGTTAYTGAGTTTTGTCTGATGAATCCTGATCTTAACCCCTTATTCTACAACTGAAAGTAACAGTTCTCATTGTTGTTGTTGGTCTTGATATTATCAGTATTATTATTGTCATAATCATCATTACTACTTATTTTTTATTGAATTTATATTTAGGATTAGGGATTACCTAAAAATACAAATGCTCAGAATTGTTATTTCAATGATGTAGGTATGGATTTACCTGCCTAGATAAAATAAAATGAGGTATCCAAAAACAAATATCTCACTGTATGCTGAAGTCGCAATATCCTAACACCTATCCTAGTTGCACATTTTTATATGTTGGGTTCTGGTTTTTTTGATCAACTTGGGAGGAGAGTATGGACTTAACGCAGCTTTTGTGAATATTCAATATAATTTCTATGCTGACTGTGTAAATTTCAGTAAGTTGCTTTCTGCTCTAGAATATGCCTGAAGTACTATCTAGGTAAAAACAGCAGGGAACTTCTGAACACAATTTGCAAGACTGAGAATTTCCTATTAAATATACTCTAATAAATGCTGATTTAATTTTATATTTTAAAATATTTAATTATTGAGCCCTCTTTGAACAATTTACAAATAATGCTATTCTATAATTTTAAATTGTACTGAAATTTACATATTTTGTTCATTTTTGCATTCAACATAAGCTTGAGTATCCTCTTTCCTCTCAGATATTACTCTTTTCGGGGAATRAAGGCATTCTCATAAGATCATTTTATTCATGATTATTACCTCAAGGMATATTTGCATGGATGTAAAGTCTTATACAAACAATACAGTACTCAAGATCTATGAAAGATAATCTTTATAGTTAATAGTTAATATAGCAAATAAATATGTAATATAGTCCTTAAGGCTTTGGAGTCATCTTTCAGGTCACATAAAAATTGTTTTCCAGTTCAAATGRAGCACTAAAAGATGATGGAAGTATATTTTATTCATTTCAAAATGAAGCCATGTGGATAGAATAAATCTTGCCTGGTAATGTAGCTAAGCATTGCTTAAAGTTGTGAGAAGCAGTGTGGAACTACATGATCTTATTCTATGAGATTGTCCTACTTAAATATTCTTTTTCTTCTGTTTGTTTCAGAAAAGGACACTAGTCATAGTAGTATAAAAATAAAACAAAGCAAAATTAAGACCCCTTTCTCTGAAGAAGTAGATAAAAGCATTTATTAATTTCATAGAAGCCTTTGTTTAGCCACCAGAGTAGGAGGCATTTTATATTCAGCTCAGGTTGATAGTGACTTAAGTGGCAGCTTAACAAAAAGGTCAAAACTAATTCATAAGGCGTTTGAGAATTTCTGTCTTTCATTTAAATATAATTTAAACATTTAYCTTTTAAATATCAGGACAATTAAACAATTTAAGGTGATTATCACAGGTTATTGTTATCATTAGGTAAAGACATTTGTCCTCTAAAACATTTGTTGCACAAWAAGTATATGTTTCTGATTTCAATCTAGAAATCAAAARGTTTCATTGGTTTRGGAGGTACAAAAAACAAACTAGATYRCCATAYGGATCCTTCAATTTCTTAAATATATTTATCTGCTGCTAATGAATAGAATAATATGAGAATAGTTTAACAAAAATAATTAAAGTCATAAAAATGTTGACGTTTCCCTTCTGTAAGGGAAAAATCACACTCGGGATTGAGTGTAGTTAGGGACTGCTGAAAATTCCTTCTGTCATCAAAATGTCTTTGGGTAATTCATGCTTTGACTGTAAAAATATCAAATAAAACAATAAAAGACCACCTATCATTTCCTCTTTCCTGTGATATATGCATATTCTTTTATTTTTTATCTTTTTCTTTTTTAAAATGTATTCAGTTGCTGACAGGATTAATATTTGAATTGTAGGTTTCTCAAACCTATTTGGAAGCATGTTTCAGTTCTAACAGACTGCCATTCTTCCATTTATTAGGCTGAATATTTTTTCAACATGAGAAAAAAACTGACAAATATTTGAACAAAAATTGGACTGTATATGATCTTCAGTGGAATATACAGATAGCTTGGGATCGTATACATTGATATATTTCCTAGATGTACCAGTTCATGTGGGGGAAAATCTAGGCTGTCTCACCTAGTGCTCCCATGAACTATGTGGCTTCACTCTCAAAGGAGAAGAAAATAAAATCTGAAATTCTGCAGGAGCCAGAGATACAGAAGCTGTGATGCTTCTGCATGCAAATGTTGTGTAATGGTTCCTGTTCCTGTGGGTCAAGGTGAAAGTAATCATACCACTGTCTGGTGTTTGACATTTCACTTAATACTCTTTTATCTTTGAGAAAAAGATAAATGATAGTGGAGAAAAGGATGTTCTGAATAAAGCAAAGGTGTTGAGAGAACGATCATATCCTCATGTAGTGCTTTGATTCTGTGAACACAGATGTTGTTTGATTTTTCTTAGAGGGAATTTTACTGTTTTCCTCTTTAGGGGTATATTTTCTAGAGCAGTAAAGCATGCAAAAGCACTTGGACTGTGTATAAATGTTTGTCACAATGTTTAWCAGTGTTATGAGAGAATCTGATAGTGTAAATTAATCTGAGGTGTRTTCCCAACTTCTTTTCAACCATCACTCTGAACCTAAGGCAAACAGATGGCTGAAGATTTCTCTGAAAGATTAAGTGCTTTTATGTGAACACTTTTCATGATGTAATTTACATGTTACTTGAAACGTGACTTTTTTCTGTTGATTGTTTCTTTTTCTTCCCAAAAAAAGCATAAAGGAACAAAAGGTATACCATAAGGTAAAACAATAACATTTAGATCACAAGCTACTTGTTCTTATGCTGACATTAAGTTTTTTTACTTATTATGCAAGCAGTCATTATAGTTCATCTTAGTATACTTTTTTTTCATCTATGCAAAAAATAATATGATATCAAGATTCCTTTTTTTTTTTTTTAATGCATCCAAATATGTTCATGTGGGCTATAAAAGCCTCAGGGGTAGTGGTAGGCTTTTGATAGATTATKTTCTTCATGGCTACTGGTCAACTGATCAAAGTTGATGATTCCAGTAATAATGTAATTTTTTTAATACCATGATCCTGTATTTTTCTCAATGTAGCTACACATATAGGTGATGACAGAAGTTGCACAGTTTCTCCTGTATTACCAGAGAGCAGCTTCCATCCTAAAACACATAAGTAAGAGGCAGATTGGAGGCTTTCTGTGAAAAAGGAATGCACAGRGTTGCATATTCCCATTCCTTTTCTAGAGGGTAGATTTGATTAATAAGATGCTATTTTTCTTTGATACTGTAAAAGCCTTTCCTAAGATTGATTTAATCTACCTGGTTTAATTCTTTGAGTTTGCTTAATCTAAAAATTGGCTTGCTATGTTGATTTTGTTAGCATAAATCAATATTTAAGCAAATAAAATATGTAAGATTTAACATTTTTGTAGTTGTTCCTGATGTGGGATGTCCAATAAGAACTCAGAATCACAGAGCTGGTCTGTACTTTACTCAATAATGTTGTTCACTCAGTAATGCTCAGGACAAGTTTGCCTGACATACTGTAACAACTTTTGTCTTTCTGTCACTAAAACGTTTATTCTCTCCTGGAGAAATTGCTGATAACCACAACTATTTACTTGCGATTGTCTTGGATGGCTGGACTTAACACAGAAAAACCCTCATGAGCTAATATTTCAGAGTATTCAACAAGATTCCAGTAACCTTTTTTTTTTTCTTTTATTTTTAAACAATCCATGTTTCTTCCATATTGCAATGCAAAAACAGCAGAGAAAATACTTCTGCAGTGAAAAGACGAAAACACTCTATAGGTTGTTCTGATTTATGTGGTTGTATAATGCTTGACTTATCAAGATTGTGCTGTTGACATGTGCAACCTGCCATCCAATATAACCTCAAATCTTGGTCTGCTGCCTGCCAGGTCGTTCTTCACCCTGTGTTTCATTACCTGGATGTGCTTTCTCAAACTAAATTATTTGCATACAGAATTCCACAGCTWTCAAGACATTTTTGTAACTTTTCAAATTAATAAATTTAGACTTCAATATTTTTGTCCAGTATACTAATAGTCTCCCCCAGACCAAAGTAATTTAAATTGTAATAAGAAAACAATAAAAGCTAACAAGTTTTTTTTCCATAATCTCAAGACAGGTTCCCATGTAGTATAGCTTGATGTGGTTTTGCCCATAATTTGATATAATTCTTCTGCATTCATGTCTATCTACCTAATTTTATATCCAACCTGTAGCACCTTTATTTGTGTTGTATTCCTTCCTACTTTATGRGCTTTAAAGTACTCAAAATAGAACATCTACTCCTTTCCCCAGCTGCAAGGCCTACTACTGTTATAGAAGGCAATTACTCTTGTCTGACACAGGCCAGGTTCTACTTTTTCTTCTTCTTTCATTATTTCCCAGGTCATTAAAATACTTTGATTATCACTCTAGTGTTTTTCTTATTAACAAAGAGCTAGGATCATAGGAAAGCAGCTAATAATTGGTGTGATTTGCAGAAGACTTACTGAATAAACTTGAATGTAGAGAAATCCAGAGTTGCTCAGGAACTCCAATTGTTCAGCCATCTAAATTTTTTCAAGTAGACATGTTGAGGTGGAGGCATTTGTATGTGAAAAAAATTTTCCTCAGAGAGGTTTTAGTGCCAAAAGAAAAGGTTTGATTCTGGCTTCATTTACATCGGTACATCAGTGAAGTAAACAGAGAAAATCATATGAAAATGGGGTCTGTGCTCTCATTATCAAGCATCACTAAATTCCCTTTTATCTTGTACATCTGCAAGTATGTTCTTATTGAAAATTCTGTGAAATAACATAAGGAAGGTATTCTAAAAATTATTTACTGGTGATCTGGTTTCACATTTTTAATGGATTTTTTTTCTTGTTTACATTTATATTATTAAAAAGTATATATTAATAAGTATATGTTTATATTTATATTATTAATAGGTATTTATTCTTCTTCATATGTACAGATSATGGTGGTTAGATTGTTTTGGAGAAGAGGTGAGAGATCCTGTGGGGGTGGAGGAGCTGTAGAAAAAATATTGCTTTGTCATTTATTGTGATAATCATGTCTTCCCAAATGGTCACGCTGCTTTTAGTTGTGAAAATTCAGCTGACACTATAACTTTCCTCTTGAATCAGGGTAGCTTTTAGTAATGAGATTATTCTCCCTGTGCTTTGGCTATGCTAAGCCCGAAAAATGTATTCAACTTTGAATCTAAGTCATTATTGTCAAAACAGTGTCATTTGGAAATTAACAATTAGGTGAAAATGTCTTGTTGCAGTAATTCCTTCAGGCTTCTCTTGGCTGCCTCAACTTCATCCTTTCTGAAAAATGATGTATCATCACCCTGGCAAAGATTTCAGATGCTGTGTTCCCAAAAATGAATGTAGCATTTGCATTCATTTTGCCCGGTGCTCTTGGGTTGCTTTTTTTTTAATTTTAAATCTTCTTATTTACTTCTGATAGCTCCATTCCTTCTTCTCCATCATAAGCAGTAATGAATGTATTCATGTCTTCTTTTCCATAAACAAAGAAATGTGTATCAACATTTTCAGCGCATAAATGGTTCAAAGGTGCTGAAATTCATGCCAGATGCTTCAATGACTCAGTACCAAATGGTGAAATGTCTGAAAGCTTAACAAGATATTCACTTTTCCTGCTGGAAATGTCTTTTTACAAAGGCCTTTTTCTCTTAAGAGCYATCATGGATCACAGTTCCTCAATATGTAGAATCAACAAGAGCTGAGCAGTCAACTTACAAAACAGAGCAATTTGCTTCTGCTGCTTGTATTAAACCATGATTTCATAACAGTCAATTACTGAGAGAATTTTATGTAAAATGCCTTAAAGGAAAAAAAAAAAAAACCTTAAGAAATTGCTATTACTATGTTGTTTGTTGGAGKTTTTTTTCTGTTTTAAAGGCAAGTGTTAGTTTGGACACAGTAATTTTTTTATTCCTTAGAGTTTGATTAGATCAAAATTAGTTGTCATTAGGATGTGAAAGTTGTAAATAACTAATAAGCCAAAATATATTTAGACTTTCAGTCTGATCAGAGGTTTGGTCAGTGTCTCAGCCTCATACCTGTGACTCTTTTCTGACTCATTTTTATTCCACTTCCTACAAAAGAGTGACTTATTTCAACCAAATTAATTCAGTAAATAGAGAAGAATTATGTATTCTAAAATTAAAAACCATTCATGTCCCTGTCACATATGCCTTACCCTCTGATATATGAAACACACTCGTATTTAAAATGGAGTCAGGTCCTGAGATGYAGCATTGGATGCCACATGGAAAATTATTTTCATTATCCAATATATTGATTGTTTAAACTGTTTTAGTGCCCCTTAGGAGGAGAGTTGAGGCTGACTTTTGCTTGATCACTCGTGGTAAGCTGAGTGTTGTTTTGATTTAAATGCATTTTCATTTTAAATATTTATCTTCATGTGAAGATAATCAGTAAAGAATGTGAAACTGATCACTAAAGCAAAAGATGTAATGAGTTGAGAATTTAGAGATTTTTTTTTAATAGCTGATGAAATTAAATGYCATAAGGACACTGACATTTTCTCTTTAACATATAGATACCCATGGAAGTAACTATACATTCTGCATTAAAAAAGAACACTCAGAAGTTCTTATTATTTCTTCATTTATTTTGTAGATAATATTTTCTCTTCCCATGCTAAAAGAAGGGCGCAGAGTGGGTAAAGTCCCATTTCTAAGCAGTATCACTTAGCTGTCAGGCATTATCAAAATGATGCATTGTTTAGAATATAAATGTTATAAGGAACTGTGGATCAAACAAAAGTTTTCCATATATTGACTTTTTTCTTGTAAAATTTAATGAAAATGTAATCCTGTAAATTAACAGCTGGGTATAAAAGTCATTAAAATGGATGGAAACATATCCATTCATTTAACAAGTCTTTACAGCAAGCATTTAAGTAGCTTTTAATGCTTTTTGCTCCAGCCTGATGAGTATTATCTTCATTATACAGATGATGCTGTGAAGTCATGGAAAGGTTAAATGTTGATTCCAAGGCTACAAAATGAGACAGCTGGAAACCCAAAATGCAAACACTAATAGCTCTTTGTCTGTACTTCATATTTAGGTTGGTTTTATCTAAATAAATTATTGCTAAGGGCAATTTTTTTTAAAGATGATAAATATGAAAATATTTCTTCATCTTTATATCATAAAAATTGACATCTGAACACTTTTTATTTACAACAAAGACTCTATATGGTTCTAGAGAGACTCTAGTCAAAAAGTGTTAGATAAGATTATGCATTACAGTGATTAAGAAGCCTGTATAGGAAATATTCATACATTGATAACAAATAATATGGTTACAGTTGTCCTTGCTAAAAACTGATATAATACCCTCTTAGTTTTACTACTAAATTCTCTCTGAGATACCAGTGGAAGTAATAGGAACATTTTCAATGGTATTTTTACCAGATTGCTTAAACTGGAGAGACACGCAAATAATGGTATATGTACAGAAAAATAAGTATCCAATATTAACCATAAAAATTGCTGTGAGAGGACAAAGGCAATATGGAAGCCAGGCACCAAAACACAGTCATAAAAAAAGAATTGTTCAAAATTGATGAAAAACAACACAGGAAGGTTAGAAATCATGAACCAGTGACTTTATTTACACAAAGGTCACCTTGGCAACCAGTTGTAAGAGACTTAGATGAAAATTGAAAATGAACTTACACAGGAATTAAATGCACATTACTGTTGAGCAAAGCTCGATGGGTAGAGGCACTGTGAGTGTCAGAAGAAGGGAGTCAGCCTTACCATATGAAGTTGACTTCAGGAGGCCAGAAGACTAATCCTGGCAATTACAGAATCATAAAATCATTGAATGGTTTTCAATAGGMATGACTTAAGGATCACCTGGTTCCAGCTGCCCTGCCCTTCCAGGGATGGAGCATCCATAACTTTGGGCAGAAAAATTCTCTTGTTCCCTTTTCMAGAAGTTCATTATGCAGTTTACACTGACTGCTAAATATTCGCAAAGCCTTAACCTAGCAAACATGTGGAAAGACATGTTCACTTCCAAGGCTGAAGACATGTCCCATGTGAACATGGAATTTGGAAGGGTTGAAATAAGATCTTGAGAAAAGTCATCTTGAAGATGAACTGAATGCCAAAATGCGTTAAGAAAAATGGTAGAAACATTGGAAAGAAAAAGAGAAAGTTAAAAGAAAATGGCAGAAATTGATTTTAAAGTGAAGTGTATTCACGCTCCATACCTATGWAGCTATACATTTGGTCATTTCTCTCATTGCTTTCCTGACTTTGCCATCTGCAGGGAAAATCCAGCTCTTCTGTAAATTGTKTTGGTTTTAAAAGACCAAAATATAATCTCTTTAATTTTACACCGCATTTAGGTGCCCAAGCAAGTGTATTTGACTTTTCCAAAAAACACATACTGTAAAGCTGATCTTCAAAGAAAGGTTCAGGACGTTCCAAGGATCTCAGAGAGAAGCACAAATCAATATATTTAGTATAATTTAACTAAACTACTGCCACCCATTTATGTTCAGAATCCCTTTGTCAGTGCCTTGACAAGAAACAGCAAAAAACTCCTTGCCAAAGAATTGTCTGTAGAGAATGAGATGGCAAAAAATTCTCCATCCAGTTTCCTCCTGTCCTTCACTATCTCCATATAGTACAATGTATTCACATTACAATAATATAAAAGAAGTTATATTCTTGGATTAAATGATATAGAAACAAACATTCTCACAAMTGATTTACATTGAAGTAAAATCTAAATGTCAGATTAGATTTTGAAATCTTTCCATCCCAAGAAAAAGCCTCTTCAATTTCCAAAGGATTTTGTAGAGCAGCAAAACAGGTGTTAAAATCTGAGGTCTGGTCCAAAAGCTGAATAGGAGTTCTTAAAGATACTTCAGATTAAATCCYGGTTTGCTTTTGCTGCTAGTAAGTGTTCACCTTTTCTCTTCAATTTCTGTGACAGAAAGAAGGCATCCTGGGTCCAGAGAGTGGAGAAGGACTTGGTTTTAAACAGTGTTTTTTAGAAAGAAGACAAAGAAATTGGGTTGTTGTGGATGTTTAACACTTATCCCAAGTCAGTATTTGCAAGCAAACCCAATGTGCATTATCCTATTATTGTGAATTTGTGTTATGATGGAGGTTTGATGGTAGCTTTTTTTGTTTGTTTGTTTTTTGGGGGTATTTTGGTTTTTTTGTTTTTTTGTTTTGTTTTATTYTKKTTTTTTGTTTTTTGGGGTTTTTTTGGTTTTTTTTGTTTGTTTGTTTGTTTGTTTTTGTTTGTTTTGTTTGTTTGTTTGGTAGGCTGTGRTTTTGTTTTATTTTTTTCCCCTCAGGATCGTTTTTAATTCTAGCCTTTTTTATCTGCCCATATCTGTGTTTTTTATCCCTGTTTCCATTCTCTGTCATCACTTATTGCTGAAGTCASCCTCAAGGTAGATTACATTCCAGCAGTAAGAATTATTAGCAGATAATTAACAGCCAATACTCCTTGAAAATGGATCGGATATGTCCTTGAAGGCTGAGACAAGTTTTGATTTGTTYACCTGTATCTTAACTCTAGAAGTAGCAGTTTTGTTTAATATTTCTTGATAGAGTCCTGCACTAACACTCAACATGAACAAAGCTCAGACTGTGGCCCCAGAGCTTTCCCTTATTACAGCAGTCCACAAGCCCTGCTTTGCAGAAATAGGTTCCTGGATGGCTGGGAGAAAGACTGATCCATGGCATTGTTTCCTCAGCAAATGGCAAAATAAGGAAAATGCTATTAAAATGATTGGCTGCTTTTTCTTATTTTCTATTTCACCCGCTGTCCCAGAAGATTGGCTGGCTGTCATTTAAAACTGACGTTTGATTTTCTGTTGGAGTGAATGCAAGGCATTCTGATAAATGCTTAGATAATGAATATAATACAAWTTTTTCGTACCAGTTTTGCAGAGACATTTCTGGGCTACTAGAGGTCCTGRTCATTTTTGTCACACTGCATATTTAGCTCTGTTCTTTCTTTTGCCCTGCATACATAGCTCTTCACTAGATCTAGTAACTCACCCATTATATATTTTAGCTTTAATGGAATTCTGCTACTATGAATGTCATATTCATCTTGAGCCTGTATTGAAAATGTTCTCCATCACATCCTTGAAAAACTTGTACAGAGATTTTTTTCAGTGGATGTAGTCAGYGAATCACAGCATTCACATGGAAGAAGGCAATCTTCCTTGCCTCACTATTGCATCTGTTATTCTCTYTAGCAATTAAATTTGGCATATCATGGGTGAAAAGCCTCCTGAGCAGTAACAATATGACACCATGTTAGTCAGGTTATCTGTGAATCAGAAAAATGGGCTTTCAGATAATATTTTCCCAAGAACTAAGAGAAGTAAAGTACTATGGTTTGACTTGATCAGAGCTATAAAAAAGAGCAATATAAATAATTTAATATAATAAGCTAGACAGTGCCAACAAACATATACAGATGCGAAGAGGAGAAGAATTTTCCCCTTAAAAATTCCCATCAAAACACACACACAAAAGACCCTACCTGATTATAATACATTGGTAGGACCAGCTATGATAGTCTTCCTAGCTGAAATCTGAAATTCCAAAGATTTGAACTTCAGAGCCTCTGAGACCTGAGCTATATTTTTTTTCTCATTTTGTATTAAAAAAAAAACAAACAAACAAACAAAAAACAAAACAAAACAAAAAAAAGAAACAAAAAAAACCCCAAAAACTCACTGAAGTTGATAATAGAGATCAACAGATATGTGTTTCTTTCCTCTTCAGTCTGGCCAAGATTTCTCTCTGAGTTTGTGAATAAGATAAAAAGTTAAAATATTTTTTTCAATTTGTTTTCTTATTTATATTCCTGATGCTTTATGGTAAAAACTCCCTACAGGTGTAGTATGATGGCCAGTGTGTTCTGCCCTGAAAACAGTCTAAATAGCTTGGAAAGAGTGAGGGAGCCTGGGGAGTGGAATATCATGCATGACAGGCCCAGCAGCTGCTCATGGCTGTACTGGACAGAGGCAGAGATGCTCAGAGAATTCTCATCTATTTTAACATAGAAAATCATACCTCACATATAAAAAAGTTTGGGAAACGTTTTCTATACTTGCTGGATTAATTAATAATTTCTATTWACATGCATTAAAATGCAATTAATGTAACTTAACATGTATTAAAATATAGCCATGGTTTTCTTTTGTGCAGTCAAGGATGTCTTCYTCTAAAGAAAGTTCGGTGTGTTATTTTTGTTTGTTACTCTTGTGTGAACGTCTGAGCATGCAAATTTTTCAGATCCCATGTTGAAAACTTGATGTGTTTTTAGAAAGTCTTCCTGACCTCTTCTTATACAGAATTGGAAGATTTGGGTCAACAAATCTTGACATCTGCATTCAGGTGCTAGTCCTGAGGGATCTGAAGACTTTTGAATAATTGAGTTCCCACTCTTTGTTTCCTCCTGTGGAAAGCTATCAGGAAGAAAATATTTCTGATTAAATATGAATTGGAAAGAAAAGACAACAATTGTACCTTAGATATGGTACTGTCAGTAAAAAAATTCCCACCCCACAACAATTTTGAGATTCTGTAGTTCCAACATATCTTTKTTTATATGCAAAAGTGAACTTAGGATTTACTGGTTCACTTCCTGTGAATACTGATACCATTGCAGAAAAGCAGGAGTATGTCGTACAAGCAAAGGGGTATTTCTTCAAAATAATATAATTTTAAATATTTTATACAAAATTTCAAAGTGTATCATTCTCAAAAAATGCTGAGTAAGTGCAAAAGGTTGATTATGCATGAATGTGTGAATAAAGCCAAGTAAAATTTAAAAACTGTTACTAAAGCATATTAGCATACCCAAAAGCTGTTATGCCTCAGTCTAAAGCATAGTGAGTTTGCAAAAAATATATTAATCCTAATTAAAACTGGTCATAACTTATATAAAATTAGATTTGGTATGCATCTAGTTTTTTATTATTTTTTTTCTGAATCACTTGCCAATAATCCTTAGTTGTTCATGCAACTGCTCTGGTTCCAGTAGTTCCAAAGTTCAGTAAATTTTTAAGAACACATGTTTGCACATTAAACCACAGCTAAGGCAATAAATTTAACATGTCATAAATAATCCTTCACCATCTTTAAGAGTATTTTTAAGGGAATAGCTATGACATTTCCTCATAGTTGGGAGGAAAAATTGGATGAGGATTGGCAGCAATACCAGCATTTTTCCTTTGTGCTCCGTGTTCTGATGTCTGTTTTGTCATGTAGATTAAAATTACTGAAAACAGACTCTGAAATCAAAACACTTATGAGCATAGTAGGAAGAAGAGCTGAAAACTGTAAAGCTCATTTATTTTCTAAGTTATGCAAGTCTCATTTTCTGTGAAGCTCTTATATTCTACAGATGGGCAATTTACAAAATTCTTAGATCATTTTTTTGTCACTRATTGGGAGCATTTAATTTATTTGGGCAGATAAGAAATGTGAATGTGGGAATTGCATACTTTTAAGACAGTCAAGAGCCAAGACAAAGAGGAGGGAGAAAAAAGAGACCTAAATTTCCCCATGCCGGCCTGMGACTTTGGTATGTCAATTAATCTTTTTGTTTTAATTTGTTTTAAATCAGGAATAATTATATTTCTGTAATCTGGCAGGCTTCTGAGAATCTAAATTTAGTGGTSCTCGTAAAGCCTTTGAGAGGCTTCACTGGTAGATGTTCTAAATTAGCACTATGTACTTACAAATATCCTCTAATTTTCTTAAAGGTTGATAATTCCTGGCAGCATTAACTCGATGTTTTCAAGGGAGAAATGACTAATTAATTTTCTAATATTGTAGAAGCACACTAAAATTAATAAGTACAGAGTCYTACTTAGCACAAATTACTTAACACTGAAGTTTTGCAGTGCTGTGTATTGGTACATTTGTCATATTACAAATATGTAATTTAAGTTTWAAAAGGATTATGTAAGAAGTCACATAGGGCATAATATGGAAAATAGACCAGAAAGTTGACTCTACTGTTCATGGAATTGTAGGAACCAGGTGACAGGTGGTACTTCCTCATTCTCTTCMTGTTATTCCCAGATGTTGCTTCCAGGAAAAAAAAAAAAATCCAGGAAAAAAAAAAAAAATAAA
>NW_026623710.1:442083-469085 GCF_030028575.1 Malurus melanocephalus | reverse complement strand
AAAAAAAAATCAGCAAAAACAACAACAAAAAAAGCACTATATTTATAACCCAAACCAGAGCAATAAAGCAAATTCAACATTCTGAAAACTTCCTGAAGCAACAATTGAACAGTTTCTTCCACATGTGGTTTACTGCAAACTCACTTTTCCTCCTTMTTTAGACTCTTTAAATCAGCTTTGTTTTGTAACCTTTTCATCTTCTCATTGTGTTTCATTTCTTTTGCTGTTTTTCAGCTGACTAGCAGCTCTCCTATAAAATCCCTCACAGCTATACAGTAATGGATAACTGGTACTTAAAGCAACCACAGATGGGGTTTTTTATGTTGTTCTTAACTTTCCATGACTTCTGATTTTTTTTCCTTCCTTTGTACCTTGGAAATTAACATAATTAGGTGTGATTTCTATAGTGACCTCATCAAAGACGTCAAATTTGTTAAAATGGAAGGTGGAGTGACTTCTTTTTCAATAATATTTATTTAAAATGTAGCAGCTTGTCCTGAAAAAATCAAGACTAGCTGGAAAACCATTTAACTTAGGAGGATATACTGAGTAAAGAAGAAATTAAGCTTGTAAGTGGAGAGATCTAGAAAAGGGGAATAGAAGTGTTGGCATTTGAGTGCTATGGCAACACCTGCTCAGATGWGATGAAAAACATGGGAGAGAAAGGGAAAACAGATATTGGAACAAAGAGAGGAAGCATAGATTTCTCATAGGCAGTCTCATCAAGGGAGGTGGGGAGGTCCTCCAACCTTGAAACCTGAAGTTTGTTTGTGAAAGGCCTTGACTGGGGGTAAGGTGAACCTTGATAATTATCTTGGCTTCTACAGCTGATGCTAAACTTCAATAAATCATRAATATAATCTAAAACAAGATGCTGAATACTAGTATATTATACTTTTCTTCTGTAACACCCTCTCCAGCTGGGCAAGGGCAATAAAGAAGTTGACAAAACCTTGCTAAAATAAAAGCCCTTATTTTCATTTTAAGCYTGATGAGTATTTAAAGCTGATTTAGGTAATAACACACTTTTATAGCRTTCTAATTTCTCTTGGAAAAAAAATCTAAACAATTGGATATTGGAAAGCAAGTCATCTTGTTTCAAGACATCTTTTATCGAAAGTCAAGCAGTTCTAAAATCTCAGATCTTGCATATTTCTAATTCATGTGTAGAAGTCAGACTGGTGCCTGATCCTCATAGTGGGTGAAGTCTACTCCTTTATTTATGAGTGGTTTTGCCAAGAAACAGTCAAAGGACAACCTATGGCTTGGGGAGATCACATTTGCTTTCCAGAGTAATAAATTACTGGTGACAATTCAGAAGAGAGCAGCAGTGCCCACAGAGTCCTCTCCAGGACAGTCGAAAAATACCTCCTGAGTTTGTAGCAATTTCCCTTCCCTGTCAATGATGTGCATGTAAACCAGTTTCTTTGGCACTTGTGTACATAGAGGTTTTCTGAACAATCATGTAGCAAAAAGAATGAAATTACCATCACAATATGCAAGAAAAATACATTTGACTTCCACATGCTAGAACTTTGCTTATTTATCTTTTAAATGTCAGCATTATCTTGTTTCCAAAGAATTATGCTATTCAATAAATAAATTATCTMCACTGCAGTCTTATCTAATTAGTAAATTGAAATCCTCACAGATGAGGAACAGAAATATGTTCATCTGATAATAGGACTTTCTTCTTCCTAGAAAAGACAAAAACRTGTCACATTTGACTCCAGGTTTGTTGCACAACTGAGTTCTATTTTCAGAAAGGAGTTAAGAATTTTTAATAACCTAGATTATTCAGAAAAAATAATAGAATATAGGATGTTAAGACCATAGTAAAGGAACCTGCATTTTTTTTTCTTTTTTTCTTTTTTCCTTTTTTTTTTTTTTTTTTTTATTTTTTCAAGCAGCAACGCAGGTTTTGCAGACACTTTTTGAATATTGCAGTTTTCCAGGAAGAAGCCCAGCACCTTTTATCAAAGCCCACTGAAAGACAAGAAAAACTACCTATAAACTGTCTATCAGATTACCCTTGCAAAATCTGTTTTCATTAAAAAGTTTCATTTTTCTCAACTCCCTGTGGCTTGCTTTCATGTGACATTAATAAAAAAAAAAATAATCCCTGGAAATTTTTTACAATATTTCAGTAGAACTTTTAAATACTCTAATACTGGTCTGGTGCAATAACAAAAAGGGTTTTAAAAAAAATAGTGTTGCCTGTTATTATTTAATCTTGATTCTCATGCTTTTCAATATTTTGTTTGAAGATCCATACCTTGGAAGAAGTTTGTTGGATCAAATTCTTAGCTTGTTCATGGGAATTAAGGTTTTAAATAAAACTGCATGAAAAAATATTCATAGGGTTATCAATTCTCAATGTTTTATCTAGTCCTTTGCCCTTCAGGTTGTGGAGAAAACCCAAGATCATCATTCTTACACGTTCATATCAGATGGAAAATAAAAATAATTTAGAAGACATCTTAAAATTCATGAGTTCATTTTTTTTTGTTCTAATTTTTTTTTTTTTTAGAATCTCATGACTTATCTTGCCTCACTTGTGATTTTTTGAATGTCTAGCTTTGAGAGTACAGCTAGATATAGAATGTTCATTCATTTTCTTCAATTCACTTTCTAAAAGTTAGCTGTTCAAACAGCTATACTTTCAGGTTCCCATTTAAGTATCTGACCCCTTTTCAGAAAAACAATCAACCATTTACTTAGCACAATGCTATAAAGTAGTTTTGCTGTAATAAGGTAAGTGCTCAATACTCTTTGTAAAAACGGGAGACTTTTTTCTGTGTTGCCTTCATAAAGGCTTCTGCTCTTCTTAAAATCTTCATTAAACATCTAAGGCACATCTATTAAGGCATTTTGTACTTCAGTATCCCATTATTGCTGAAACTGTCTAGTGAAGAGGATGGAAGCATCTAGGATGTTTTAAAGTGAAAATATATAGATCAGGTGTTGCTGGTAAGCAACAGGAGAAGCTGCTTATGAGCACTGATAAATCATTGTAGAGAAAAAATGTGTAGTGTTAACGTCATTTAGAGGGTAGCACAGTTTAGACAGACAAAACAGATTTTTTTTTTAAATTCACATTTAATTTTCTGATCCAGTAAGTATTCATCTTAATTGTAAGGTATTAATAATGCCCAAGGGGAAGTAAACAATCTTACTGCTGAATTGAAGTTACAAATTCAGCCAAGCATAGTGGGGTGTGAGATTCATCTGCCTCAKCCACTGCATGTGAAAGAGCTTTCTAATCTCTACAATCTTTCTCTGTTTATTAATATAATATTTGATTTTGGAACTCCTCATTTCAGTGCTGGCAATATAWGTATCCTATTCTTTATTCTAGCACAGAAAATGGAGTTTGTCCCTTACTCTGATCAGAGAGACATAGTCATACCTTTATCCTTAACTGATCTCACATATAATCTACACAACACACAATATTTTATTGTGATGAAAGGCTGGAACAAGGTGCCTTGAGGAGTTGTGAAGTTTCCTGCACTGGAGATATTAASAAACAGATATGGTCCTGGTCAATCATCTATAGCTGCCCTTGTGACAACAGAGATTGGATTAAATTATGTCAGGGGTCACTTCCAACCTTTCCAGAGTGTGACTCAGTGAATTGTTAATGGTTACAGTATTTTTAAAATTTCTGTTTTAACTGGGTCTTGGTTTGGGAATTATATCTCACTGAATTTGAACAGAATTTATAAAAAGAATGACAAAAATCAACCTTCTATGCCTCAGCATCTAAACTAAGACTGAAATAACAGTGAAATGTTTTTTACTGTTAGCTTTGATTACAGTTAAGTCCAATTCTATTTGAGTAAACACCTGGCAAATTAATTTTTTTTCTTTCAAATGCTGGTTTCTCTTAGTTGTTGTCTGCAGTCTCTTCATGCATATAAGTTTTGAAAACAGATCACTTAGCAGAATGAGTAGAAGTAAAGACACATGATTAGAAGTAAATTTTTTTTGTTACTTTGTGTTAAAATAAATATCAGTTCCCAGTATTGCTAATGTTCTGTGGATTTATGGTCCTCAGAACAATTTTGCTGTCTTGCCAATAATTCATTCCTAGTATGTGTTTTAGGGGAAAGTGTTTCAAAACATAACCTTTTGGATTAAAAGCAACAATTAAATGAAGTAAATGTGCTGTAATTACAACAGAGACACATGTATAGGTCTCAGAGAAGATTAACTTAAAAGCTAATTGTGAACACTTAAATGTCAGTTTAATTATTAATGCAAATTTTACTGTTTGTCACAGATKATTAAATACACCTCCTAGATTGTAGTTATTCCTGTGCAAATTGGAAGGTGTTGCATATCTCACTGTTTGATATCCTCCTGATTATGTACATAGTCCACTGCAGTGAAAGCTTTCTCTGAAGCTGGCTGGTCAGTCTTTATGCAATTTAATGCGTGGCACACCTACTTTGGGTACCATGACATAAACAGTTGTTTCTGTTGTAGCAGAAATTCATGCTATGAATAATTCCATGGAAATATATCAATCTTTAATTGTTGTGTATTTGGGTCAAAAAAAGTTTGTGTTTTTTGTTATGAATTAGATCTCAGCATTTGAAACATAAAAGCATTAATATTCGTTCTGTATTTGTTGAGCATGACAAGGTTTTGGTGTAAGGTACAGGGGTGGCTTTTGTGAGAAGCTGCCAGAAGCTTCCCCCATGTGTGAAGCCACCATTTTCTGAGACAGCTCCACTGCTGGCCAAGGCTGAACCTGTCAGTGATGGTGGCAGTGGGGAAAAGTTACCGTGCAGGAGAAATTGCAGCTGGGGAGAAAGTGAGAATGAGTGAGAGAAACAGCCCTGCAGACACAAGAGTCAGCAGAAGGAAAGGCAGGGGTGCTCCAGGCACCAGAGACATTCCCCTGCAGCCCATGGGGAAAACCATGGCAGGACAGATGTGAACCTGCAGCCCATGGGGAAAACCATGGTGGGACAGATGTGCACCTGCAGCACATGGAGGACCTCACTCCAGAGCAGAGGGGCAGCCCAAGGGGGCAGCCCAAGGAAGACCACACAAGAGCACTCTCCTGACAGGACCTGTGGACCCCTGAAGAAAGGAACCCACACTGGAGCAGTTTTCTGGCCTGAAGGACAGAGTATCCCTTGCCCCTGTGTCAACACTGTCCTGTAGATTCGTGCCTTCAGTGTGTTCGTTTCTCTGATGCAAGGGCATACAATCATATCCCTTTCTCAGCTTCAATTTCACCAGGGGTTAAAAAACTGCACTCATTTAATGCCAACTCCTAAAGCAGGTCTTGTGGTACTCTTGGTTGAATTTTTTATCTGCTTTGCTTCAAGTTCTTTTCTCTTGAACCTGAATGACCATAACAGTATCGCGGATGAGAGGAAGACCTTAAGGTCTYTCATAGTGACATAACAAATTTCTTTCTTTACTGAAAATATAAAGCCTGAAACCATTTTAGATTGTCTTTGCTGTTTTTCAGAACTTTCTCGCATCAATGATTTTTAGTCATCCTGTAACAGATATATTTACCCATCTTCTTTTCCTCTGCTATTTCAGACTCGCCCTCTGCATTGTGGCATCAATTCCTGTTGTTTAGCCTTAAGTTCACAAGCTATTGAATTTCCACTTCATTTCTATTATTACCATCCTCAAGGTCATCCAATTTTTCCTGTATGGAAGAGATTTTTCAATTCTTTTCTGTACAGATGATGACTCCAATTCTTTTTAATCAGAGAATCTCATTAACCCACTCTTCCACTTTGTGCCAAGGACATCAGATAGCATATTAAAAAGATTAACCTCATGACCAGTTCTCAAAAAATTCTACTTGCAAGYCTTCCCCAAGCTTGTTCTGCTCTTCATTGTGCTTTTGCATATTTCTTGCTTTCCTGTTCTCCACAAAACCAAATATCTCAATCTTCTCCAGCTTTCACCAGTGTGGCATAATCTCAGATATTTCACTGATGYCCAGACAGGTAAGATGCAGCCAGCTTCTAAGGAAAATGAAAATTCAGTCTTTTATCAGTACAAAATTTAGGTTAATCTAGACTGGTAAACTCSTTCTTTCTCATATACTTTTACATCAATATATCAAGATAAACATCTCCTTTTTTTTTCAGTATTGAACATTTATAGGAGCAAAAACGTTCAGGAATGGTAATTTGATAAATGAAAGGCAAACTTGGAATGTTGGCTTTCCCTCGTCTGACAGTGAAATGTGTGGGAGAAATGTGAAAGGAAATGCATGTAGGATTTTATTTGAGTACAGAGAGGCAAAAACTAATGACATGCAGAAAAAGTCTCCTGTTAGGAACCTAATATATGACAATCACAATATTTTTCAGTGCCCTTTACACTACTGGTCATCTTCTCTTTTTAATCCCAGGTTTAAAGAAAAATCTTTGATATATTCCCACACTTTCCCCTTTCCACACCCTCCATTTTTTTTTCCCTGCTCTCTACGGGGTAGCCAGAGAGGCAAGCTGAAATCACGAGTAGTTAGGCATCCAACTTGCTGCATCACAGAAAATGTAATTCTTGCCTGCTGACAGTTACAGGTGCTCATATCAAGTAGGAGATGTGACCCACAGTAACTTATGGATAAAAGAAATACCTCTAATGGATAAAAGAAATACCTCTTATGGATAAAAGAAATACCAAGTCAAAGCCAGCTGAACACGTGCAAAGGGTCATCCCTTTGATTCTCTTGTTTAATACACTTTATTCTTTATCTCCTGCGCACTTGACTGGAAAAAAAAGAGAAGGAAAGGAAAAAGCAAGCAAGAGACAAAACCTCAAACCTTTCTCAGAAATTGTGTCTTGAGGTGCCTAGGCATTAGCATTAAGTTTAGTTTAGCTCTGGCCTTTTATGAACCTTTGAATGCTTCTTACCAGAAGCAAAAAATCATTACCATTGCAAACTTTTATTCTACAATATTACATATAGGGAAACTAGACTTGAAAGTCACATTGCAGACCAAAAAGCATAGGCAATGCTTTCAACCCAAAAGCAAGTAATTTCAACCAGGTGCACATAATTTGCTAATTTTGACTTCTGCTCTTTGCATACCACATAWTTTTTTCTCCACAAAGAATCAAAACAAACTTTACATCTCTTTCTRAAAACCTGACCTTTTTCTCCCTCCCTCCCCACCTTATATTATCAAAAGTGTTAAAAATCCTCTTTTTACTCAGCTTTCAATAATAACAGTGTTGGATGTCATTCTGTGAATTGCCATAAAGAATAGGAACACATGTAGGAAGAAGTCACCTCCCATGTCAGATTTTTTTAAGATGGTACTAATTGTTGTTTGAGTTGAGTGGTGTAATATTTTCTTTATCTGSAGTAATAAAATTGTTTCTTTTTTCTCATTGGTGTTGACCTCTGTGTGCTTATGGACTTTGCTCTGAATACTTAACACATTTGTCTGCCTGTTCATAAGCCACAGTAGCATTTAGAAAATKTTCTCAGTAAATTTTGCATAGCTGTCCATTTACTGTTTACAATGACTTAATTCTATAAAACTAAATAAAGAAATAGTTAAGTGAATAGTCGTGTTGCAGGGAAAACTTCAAGACAAAGTTTCTATCTAATGCATCCATGGTGACCTCTGTCAGCAGTTAGCACTTCTGTGCCCTGCAATGGARCAGCTCAAGGGAAAAGTATGGCAGAGAAAGAGAAGCCCTGGCACAAGGTGACTGCAATCTCAGTAATTTCTTTAGATAATGAAAATTGCAAGGGGTTGTTTGTCCTGAACTGTAAAGGACAAGGTAAATAATTAATTACAGCTTTAAAGTACCTACAAGAAAAACTATTTATTAAGGTTAAAAAAAAAAAAAAAAAAAAAAAAAAAAGAGGTCCTGTTCTTTATTAAATTTTCTTCCTGTCTTCATTTTACACTTGTATCATTAGATTATTGAAGTTAAATACTTGTGACCTTTGAGTGGAGTTTGGAATAGGCAACTGAAATACTTTCCTTTCCTCCTGATGCTCCCTGAAGACTTAATTTTCCCTTTTCCACACTAACAATGTTCATTTTATAGCGGATTGATGTTCTTTTAAGAACATCTTTTAAGTAATACATTTGGTGTCATTTTTAGAAAGCTGTGCAACTATAAGCAATAKTTCCCTTAATTACAGTTCATTTGGAGGAAAGGTTGAAAAACATGGCAAAGTGTATACAAAATGGGACATAAAAACAATCAGACAGACAAAAGTATCTTGTTAAAACAATGAACTTTTGAGACCCAGCTAAACCTATGCTCTTTGCCTAAGGGTAGAGCTCTAAGGGACTCTTTTTTAAATTTTGTCATTATTTCTCTCATCAGTGTTAAGGAACTGAACCTACTGTTCTCACAGATGACCACACAGCCCTAGATATAACATTACTTTTCTTGTCACTTATAACTACAAGACAATTAACAGTAATGAATCTAGGAACACTCTATTTCCACAGCTGAAGAAAGTAATATATTTTCTCCCAAACTTGCTAGACAAATCCCTGAATCATGTCTAGGAATATTCAGTGTATTTTGCCATGGTTTGGGGCAAACAAAACCTTTGATTTCTTGCTACTAATAGTAAAGTAAAAATAGGAGAGCTATGCAAGAAATTGAGCCAATCCTGACTGAGATTAATTCACTGTATGCTTTTACAGTAAGCATATTGAATTTGACAATCACAGGCAAAAGAACATATTTAAAGTATTAGGAACAAGATAATAAACTGCATTTACAGAAAATTTTTCCATTATAAAAAGACCTCAATCAAAGCTATATTACAATAAGTTATAAATATGTTCTTCCTTTTGGGATGGGATGTTTTAAAAGAGCTTGTTTGCTCTTGAACATGAATTAAAATGTTTGGAGAAAGGAAAAGCATTTGTACTAACAGCATAAGCAGTTGTTTTGGCTTGATTCTGTTTATGCCTCTGGAAATGTCTAGCAAGCTTGCAGGCAATGGAAGGAAACATGATTTATAATAGACATAAAAGGCAAAGTTCCACCTTCAAGCTCGAGGGCAGGAAATAGGATTGTGGCTGAGCATAAATGTGCTTCACAATTCGAACTTCATTTCTTCTGGTGCAGTCCCATGGCATCAATGTGTTGTAATCTATGGTGGAAGTTACCTCATTACTAATTCCTGCAAATTATGGGATTTCATTTAGAGCTGAGGTTATAAGGCTGCTGGACAGATCCATGTGTGTTTCAGAGGAAAAAAATAACAGTTTGTTGTGTAGCAGAGTTAGCTGATGTTTTATCACWCTATAAATTATAACTCCTTCCATGGACTGAGAGTGTGGGCACAGTCCATGGCTGCTGGGCTCTGTACCAGGGCTCACAAATCACCATCGTGTTCAGGCAGTGCAGGTCTTGATGCAGGACTAAAGGGAGTCAGTGGGATCTTTCACTGATCAATGACTTGCAGTCGTAGACTTCTGTCAAATTCAAAAGCCACCTGCTGGTGTGWCTCTTTGGGGAAGATGTCAATCCAATTAACTGTTAAGAGGTTCAGCATTCAAGAAATGAATGCGTTTAATCAGCCTTATTTTGCTAACATGTACAGCGTCTGTGTTGTCTATTTTTGCCATTAATTAGGAGGCACTTGGTGATACAGGGTATGCAAGTGACTGCACCATTCAAATTTGCAGCGATGTCTGCTGGCATTTTTCTGATTTTTAAGTTCAAGTATTGAGATGTAAGAATAAGACTGCAGATGGATGTTTAAAAATAAATACTAATGYCTTTATAATTCTGATTTATTTGCAACAGTCATGTCTATAGGCTGAATGGATGTTTGAAATACAGAAATAACCAATTAGAAAGGTATGAACTACAGTACCTTGTTTYCTTCAAGTTCTTCAAAATTTAGATTAATCACGTGTATTATGTTTACATAATTGCATACTTCCTACCCTAAATAAGCAGAAAAAGATAAAATTGAGGAGGCAATAGAAAAAAATACTGAATGCACGCAGGTTAATGATAAAAAAAACCTAATTTAAATAGGATAATGATTTAATTCTCTATGTTCTATAGTTTCAATGGATGCATGTTAGCATGTCTTGCTGAACTAAGAATAAAAATGGAAAATTGGTATTTAGATTAGAAGTAYATAACACTTAAAGACATTAAGGTGGTTGAAGTGTGAAATTTTATTTCATGTGTTCTGATTAACAAAATTCTGAAACATTTGAACCAGCTTTATTGCTCCGTATGTTGGCAAGGAGATACCATACTTTAAATGTTAAGCTATATTCTTAACTGAGATTTCTTGAGAGGACATTATCTATGAACATTATTTTTTAAAATAAGGTATTTGGAACATCACAAAGAAGGTACAATGTTCAGGAGAGGTACTCATTAGTGGAAAGAGGCATTTGGTTTGTTTTTATGCATTTAAGAGAAACAATAGCTTCTGCTCATCAGAGGTCTTCAAAGTAGACCTTATATCTACTTTCTGCAGTTTTCTGCAGCTAAYCTTTGTCACAGCTAACCTTAAAATATTAAAGGTTATTCTAGAAGACTGTTTATGCCAAGTGATCCCCTAATTGTTAGGAAAAAAAAAAAAAACAATTGCAAGATCAGTCTAGTACAGAAGAATAGGAAAATGTCGTATGAGGGAGAACACAGGAGATGGAAATGAAGGTGTTTACTGAGATTTTCTTTAGYTCAAGTGCAAGGAGGGAGTAATCACTATTTCTTGAGAAGGTGAGGCAATAGCTACCTTGGATTGGAACAGATTTTTAAGATGTTGAGGCAGAAAAGTAGCAGCTGCCTCTAACCTTATACTCCATCTGTATCCAGACACATGACTTTGCAGAAAGGTTAGGACAAACACTGAGATAATGTGGAACAACATTTTMATACACAGAATTTTTGCTCATATTTCTACCAGCAACAGAAATCTTATATTCAGATTCCAGATTCTTGACAGATCTTCCTGTTTTCTTTCATCATACATATTAGAAATGAAATGTATAATTTATATATATATATATATATATATATATATATAAATTATTGTTTATATAATTACATAAATAATTATATTATGGAGCCTGGTGACTCCATGGGTCCTTCAGGAAAAACTTGCCCCAGTATGGGAGCAGTTTGTAATCACAGCATCAGACACATTCTTGTCAGGAATTTGCTCCTGTGTASGTCCTTCCTTCAGGTTATATTCACTGGCTCYGGTGTTGGGTYCTCCTTGTGGGTATCTGCTCTGGCRTTGTCCCCTTCCTGGGCTGCCAAGTTAAATTTCTTGAGCAAAATTAAGCAGATTATATGGCAATTCTGAACTATTTTCAGAAATTTGAAGATACTGATTATTTTGTGTTTGCATATTTAACATTTTGCAATGTCACCTTCCTACTGTTCATGTACAATAGAAGCACATGAGAAGTGAAATTTTTTAACAGAAGTTCTGAGCTGAAGACAGAAACTGAATTTTTCAGTTTTTGATTTCATAATTTGGGAGTTTTTTTCCTACTTGTCTTAATGGACTCTTATAGCCATTGCAGTGAAGAGAGAGACTTAAAGAAAATTGCTTTGACTCTGCAAAGTGTGACAGACTTGATAGCTACCACAGCAAATCAGAATATGTCAAGGTGGCAGTTCCCTCACACTGAACTGTGCCATTGATTCAGACCCGAGCCAAGGAAAATGCATAAACCCCCTTATACAAACTCCAGAGGCAGGCAATCAGCAGGTCCTGAAAACCAGTTCAAAGTTACTGATTTCAACACAAACCTCAGAAAGTGGCCAGCAGACTGTTGAGGTGAAAGCATGTCACTTAAAGTTTCAGCTTTCCAACCCAAAGTTGATAGCTTCAGTCAGTGCAGACAAATAATCAATTACCTGGTGTGAATAATGACGGACTATCAGAAACTTTCTTCAAACTATTACTCAACTGCTGAACTGTGTTAAAACATGACATTGATAATGAATGTAGCRTGAATGATTTGGAAGACCTGTTGCTTACAGACAGCAAGGACATTTYCCTTGCTTAATATATATAAATTTTAGCATAATTCATTTTGCATGTGGCTATGATTGAATACACAGGTCACTACAGGAGTTAAAAAAACCCAAAAGTAGTAGTCTGACTTTGTAATATGTTKTCCAACATTGTAGTGGTCTCAGATAAGTTGCAACCATGTGATTATGAGATCAGGGAAAAAAATACAAATTTTAATAGGAATTTTCACAATATTTAAATGGGGTTTATACATATATATATATATATATATATATATATATATATGAAAGGATAATTTATTTGCACATGTCTTCAGCACAAGTTTGTATTTTCTTATTTTATATATATGGTTATATTGAATTATAAAGCAGGTTGTGACTTTAAAGGTACTTAAGCAATAGGATAGCTGTCGCTAAAGGATTAGGGGTTGGTCATGTGGACAGTTTTGTGTTCACACTGGAAACAGGAAATACCTTATTTGAATCTTATCTTGAAGACTTTCATTCCAGCACAGTCAGTTTTTCTGCCTGTAGCAGCTTCTTAAAACCCATCTAGAACAGCCCATGACTGTTATGGATGTGTACAAGGGAAGCTGGTAGAAGTAAGCAAACAGCTGTCACCCAAATTTTTTATTCCACTTAAAACATGACATAGAAAATACACAGAAAAACTAAACGTGTGAAGAAACACTAAATGAGCCCACCCAAATGTCCAAGTTACCGTAAAAAAAAAAAAAAAAAAAAAATCTGAGCTCCTCATAGACATTCACAGAATCAGCAAAGTAATCTTAATCTATAATCCTCGTGTGATGTAATCTGCTTTGGTCTACTGGCAGAAATCATGCTAGGTCAGCTCATTCCAGTTATGCTTTGGGTTTGTTCTTTTCCACTCTACCAACTGAGAATTAAGGGGAAGAAATGAATTGGGTAACAAAATAYAAGACTTTGATGCATTTAAGAATTTCCAGAAATTAGAGAGTAATTTGCAGAAGTTATTGTGAAGAAAACAAACAGATTTTAGTAGTAATATAGCCATTGAAACATCTTTTAAAAAAAATATGACACTTATAAAAAACAGTCTACATATATATGTTGCTAACTAAATGAGAAATCCCACCTTGCCCATTAGTTTGCTTGGGGAGTRGTGTTTATCAGTTATAAGGCAGCATTAGACCCCAGCTCAGACAGGAAAAGAAAAAGTGTGAACTGGCAGCTGTCCAGAGCTGGGTTTGTGCTTGTGAGAGTAGGGCACGTGGCAAATGGCTTTTGGATCAGGTCTGGCTGCACTTTGTATCTTTTTTGTTCTCTGCTGCCTATAACTTCATTATCTTACTGACAGTTTTCTAAATTAAAAAGGACTATTTGAAAAAAATGCATAATAAAGTAAAACTCTTCCTGCCCTGGAAGTAATGGGGTTTTAAGTAAAAATATCTTGGATAAGCTAAACCTTATATAAGATGGTTACATTACAAAACAGTAAGTGGAATTGAATTACTCTCCTGCTTTGCTGAGTTGGAATCACTGATTTTGCAGTCTGTGTTCAGTATTAAGGGCTACACAAAATACTCAGTTGCGCCAGGGAGGATATGAAGAGATTAGAGAGACTAATATATCACGGACTAACCTCTTTGCTCTGGACATTCKCAGGGACACAGGCAATTCTCATTCTGCTGCTTTCTGGAGCCACTAGATATCAAAACAAACAAAAAGAAATCAAGATTGCAAGGAGAGCTGAAGTTCAAGGTAAGCAATTCTTTTACTAGTTATAATTTTTCATGTTGAGCAGATTTTCCACACTGAATTGTGAATGTAAGTACCAGCCATAATTTTTTAGGGGAAAAAATAAAGAACATTAGAGGCCRAATAGTTACTAGCAGCAACTAACTGTACTTTTGTTTTTTATTTCCTTATTGGAATTACTGAATGATAGTACTGTTGATCTCAACTTTTTTTTAGATATGATAAGAAAGACATTTCTAGCAAACTGGTAAAAAATTAGAGTATTGTTAGAGGTTGCTTATTTCTTGAAAAATATCAGAAGTGTGTATAGATCCATAAAAATCACATGCTAGAAAACAGACAAGCACCACAAATATTTTTTATTTTCATAGAATCATTTAACATGTTAAAGGGAAATGTAGTCTTATATAACATAATCTTTCATTGTAATTAATTGTTTTATAAAATAGGTTAATAGTAGAAAAGAACTTCTAATTAAACACGGATAGTATGGCTTTCTTGCTTGTCTCAACAAGTTATTTTCTTAGTATTTTCAAAATATGTACTAAACTGTTAAGGCTATGCATTAATTTCTAATTCCTGTGTGGATTACCCTTTTCTGGCTGTGTTCTCTATCAGTGATATCAGGAGTTCTGTGAGGGGCTTAAGAACATCATGAACCCAACCTGTAAACAAAGAGTGAAACAGCAACTTCACATTATGGRGAGAGTGGTGTTTCCTAGAGGAGTTCATGAACAGTGAAATAATTATATTTCAAATGTTTACTTGGAGAAGGGAAAAGAGAAAGAAGGAGCAATTATCAAAGWTGGGAGTAAAAACTGAAGAAAAATAACTGTTCTATCCAACTACTGCAGGTCTTAACTGTTGTGTAATACTCTGTGTAAATGTATGTAGAAGGGAACTATCAAATTAGTCATATTGCTAAATGCTACTGTTTTGCATTGCTTAACTTTCACATATGTAGGAAAAATGTCATAAAAATAGTTTCAAGTAAGTTATTTTCATATTTTTGGAAAGTACTGTGAGCCTCATTGCTGAAGATATTTATTAATTCTCAAAATTTCTAGGTTCTTAAGATTATCTATTGAAAAGGTACTTCACTTGTCATTTATTAATTTTTTAAGTAACAAATGTGAGTCAAAAATACAGTTTGGATAAAAAATTATTAAAGGCATGAATCTTTAGGCTACTTATAATTACTTTACAGAAAGTTTTCTTAAATGTAGATATAAAATGAGAATTTTCAAATAGAGATCAATAGAAGACAAGTGAYAACAGTAGGAGTTTAAAATTGAGCTCACTTTTTAAACTCTTATTTAATGGTGTATTTAAGCCTGTTGACACTTTAAGGAAATTTTAAGCTTATGTTTATAGGGGTTTTTCCAAAAATACTTATTTTTAGAAGCTGGGCTTTTGTGATTTCAGGGGGTTTTTTGTTGTGGGTTTTTTTTTTTTGTTTTTTTTTTTTTTTTTTTTTTTTTTTTTTTTTTTTTTTTGTTTTTTTTTTTTTTTTTAATGAAAATAAACAGCTTCTTAGTTTATGTTCTAGGCAGTTTAGGGCAAAAATGCAACAAATAAGGCAAGGTTGTAGTCCTCTTGTATTGTGATCCCCATGGTAGCAGAAAAAAACATTTCTACCTGCTGAATAATTCAGCTTCATGGATTTATCAAAGGCAAAGAAGGGAACTTCTGGTGAGAACACAGGAAGGAACTTAACTGGAAATTTGAAAAAATAAAATAAAATTTTAAAATGGAGATAGTCTTTGGGGAGGAACTGAGTCAAGATTATGGAAAGATAAGAACCTACAGAAATAGCTATAAGTTCAAACCTGAGACTATTGGCAGCTGTTAAAACTTGGTCTTTTCAGAGTTTTGGTTTSTTGCTCTGGGATTGTTTGTGGAAGKAGRTAACTTCAATGATGGAAAAATCTTGACTGTCTGATAGATTTCCTTAATTTAATTTTATTTTGTGGATTTTTAGGTCCAGGGAGCATAGTCAATAGCAATCATTGCTGTACTAGAATTTGTCTATGAAATTTGGTATGTAAATGATATTGGGAGAGAGTTGCCTCTTTAACAGAGGAAAACACCTGAATGTATAGAGATCTTCTTCCATTTTTTTGCTGAAGGCAGACTCAGAAAGTATCCCATTGAAAGACCTAAAAAGCATCTAGATCATACTTCACAAAGATGAATCTAAGATTTAAAAGTCACTTTTCTAGGTCAACCAAAAGAACATAAAGGAGAAGAGAGATCATCCATTTATTTAGCATAGAGCTGCAGGTGCGTATTTCTTCTTAATCTTTGCATAAATCCATTACTTTAATGACAAAATATTTTTGTCTTCTCTACAGTCATGAGAGTATCAAAGACACTGCAGTAATGGGCAAAGTTGAGAACTCAGCTGGGTCAGACCCCACCTCTCCCATCAGAACCCGTGGGGAGTGCTCAGCTGCTYTTTGATTCTCTTTGTGTGCCTTCTGAGTTAGAGCTGATTATTTTTACTTTACTTTTGTAAATGTAGTACGGGTGCTAGGGGAATTGTAGATAGACAAAATGATGACTTGAAGATACTTCAGGGCAAGGGAAGAGAAAAGAAGAGATGAAAGAAGGGAGAGAATCTATGTGGGAGGGAATATTTGCTTGTTTTAGCTGAAATTGTAGATTCATCTGTTGTAGTATCCTCACCAATTCTTTGTGTGARTTAGTCCAAAGGACTTCAGGAACTGTTAAGAAACTTCACAAAAGCTGCTACAACTCCTAGTACCYCTGTTAAAGTGAAAATTCGCTTTCAGCTAGTGAGAGGTAATCTGAGATGCTAAAATGAATAGATGCAAGAGAAAAAAAATAGCCTAGCACAAATGGGTGAGGTTTATTTTAAGTTGAATTAGTTTATAGTAGTAATTTAAAACATTTTATGAATTATTTTTTCAGAGAGTTACTACACTTTATTTAACAGTAAAGCTGGTAAGAGGAATGGGCTGCACATTTACTTCATATTGTGCTTGTTGTTGCTCTATAATCTCCAAAGTGACCATGTTTTGTTGGTTTTGCTGCTTTGGGAAACCGTGTAGCTGAGGTAGATCACAGACATATTTGTAACTTTGGTGCTACATTATTGTAAAACAGCAATTTTTTTAACCGAGTTCCATTGAATTTGAGAAATGCAGTGGAGGCTCCACCCACAGATGTATTCAAAAGCTGTCTTTGTGTGTTCCTGGGCAATCAGCCGCAGGTGGCACTGCATGAGTAGAGGATTTGAATGGAATGGTCCAGAATTTCCTTCCAAACTCAGCCAGTCTCAATCTGTGATTCTGTAAATATTCCCAGAAATCTTTAAAAATATATTTCTTCAGGTCTACAAATGGCTTGATTATTTTTTCAGAAACAGCATTTGAAACAGTTCACATAGTCCTCTTCTTCCATGCCTCAAGCTGTTACAAAGATTTTTCTGGGAGGCTTAGAAACAGCTCTTGATCTTAACTGCAGGTGTTATTTACACTGGATTTGTCAGCCAGGGGCTTGTACTGTAAAGGAAGAGWGCACTTAGGAAAGGCTTATAAACTTTACCTTTCAAGTATACACTAAAACTGAGATTCAGCTGAAGACATGGGGACATCTAAATTTCAAGAAAGCTGGCTCTGTGGCTTCCCACAAAGCTGTCWAACTTTATGAGCTATGCACTGTTCCCTTAAGTTATGTGCCCACAGGTAGATGTGTAATGCCATTTAATGTGCCTTATGGTAGGGCTGGCAAATATGACTGAGAATTTATAAAATAAATTATAGATCTTATAAAAGATCTCTGTCTGTCTGCACTGGCAGCTGAAGTCTTAAGTAGCACATAACATGTTTATGTAACTGCATCCCATCTGTTGTTCACCTGACTCCCCYTTAATGGTTTATGGACTGGCTCTCYTCCAACTGCAATGGGAGTCTGARCACTCAGCTCACATGTAGAGTTTGTTTGTGGCTACTGAAATGTAGGCATCCTAACTTAGTTAAATCCTACTCTAGAATCCAATTACTTAGTGTGAAAATGATGACAAGGCCTCTGAAAATCTGAATGCTTATTTAGAGTGCAAAAGCTGTTCAGAGAAGTGGATCTTGGGCCCCATGGGAGTTTTCCTCCCACTCCACAAAAGTTAAAACTGCAGTGGTTCCCTCTTTGAAGTCCACCTTGTAGCAAGGCCAAGGATGTGTCATCAGTACACACACCTGTGAACATTCCATTGCTCCCAGAGCAAAGACACAGAAAACAAATGAATTTGTGATTTGCAAATCACAAGAAATTGTGAGATACTTTTATGGACCTCATGACTAGAGTATGCAAGTTTTTAAATTCTTAAAACCATTAATTGCCACTGTTGTTAGAGTAAGATGTGTCATTGTTCCCATATTATAGATAAGAAAGCCTCCTACAAAGTGGTACACAGTTAATCAGTAGAAGTGATTAACTTCTAGTGGCTACCTACAGGTACAAAAAAATCTCTTTAGCAACAGGAAGTCTTGGTTTCTTAAGCTGTGGATCATCATTTAGGTTTAGTAACTTGTTGAAAAAAGTGACTGCTACATTGCCTGATGATACAAGCCACTGCAATGTGCTTAATTATGCAAAGGAARTAGTATTGTAAGGATTAGAAAAGTGTACTGAGTATTGTAAACTTGGATGTTTCAGACTACACTGAATTTCACTGTTTTTTATTTCATAAGAAAAAAAATTTGGCATATAGACAACAAATTTTAAAAATATTTTTATCTTTGTGAAGGCACTGGATGTTTAATAAGAGAAGTTTTCTTTCTGAAATTAAGATGATGCATGTGGGCATGTACTCTTTCAAAAGTTTTACGAATCTGGTGAAAATTGCACATGGCAATGATAAGTATTGTATAATCAGTGGTACCTTATATTTTCAAGTACTGGACACTATGAAGGTTGTCCTGTGCAATATTAGAACTCTCATAAATGAGAGAAAGATATTGTGCATTCCCAGGTGCTCATCCACATGGGTACCAATGACACTGCCAAGGAAGACCTTGAGTCTAGCAAGAGTGGCTGGAGGGCTCTGGGGGCATTGGTGAACAGCATGGGAGTCCAGGTTTTATTCTCAGTCCCTCAGGTGAAGAAGAAAGGCTTGGGCAGGAGTAAATGTGTATTTCATGAGATCCCAGGAATGTCTGAGATTTAGTGGGGTCCCTCATGTGCCTGATGTGCTGTGATGGAAGGAAAGAATATCTTTAAGAAATACAAAGGCAARGAGAAAGGGAATTGCTGGTGATGTAAAGGAGCAGCTTGGATGTTGGAAGCTCTCCTGTGGTATGGGCAACAGTGTAGGTGAGAGCTTGCAGATTAGGGTCAGAGGAGAGGCCAGTAAACATGACATTGTGGCAGRAGTGTGTCACAGACATTCTGAATGTGAGTGAAGAAGTGGACAGGYGACTAAAATCTGTGTTTTACAGATGCTGCTTCTCATAGGACACTTAAACCTCCCAGACACCTGACAAAAGGGCAGTACAGCARGACACAATCTCAGAAAATTCTGGAGGTTGTCATGTACAACTTCATAATAAAAATGTTGCATGTGACAAGCAGAGGTGATATTTTCCTGGACATTCATGGCCTCTGAAGAACTTGTTGGGGATGTGGCAGTCAGTGACAAGCAGGCTTGCTCAGTGACCATGAAATTGCAGAGTTCAAGATCCTGAGGGGATTCCTGAGGAAGGCAAGCAACAGAACACAGATCCTGAGTTTCAAGAATGCAGACTTCAGCTTAGTCAGACAACTGGGAAGTATAATCTGGTGGAAAGCAGTACTGAAGGGCAAAAAACCTCATGAAAGTTAGCAGGTCATTAAGGACAGTATCTTCAAAGCAAAACAGTGATCCATCCTAGTATTCACAAAAATTAGTATATRTATCAGGGATGTGTCTTGGTTTAACAAGGACCTGGCTGGGGTCCAGTGCAAAAAGAACATTTAGAGAAGTAGAAGTGAGAGCAGGCTAAAGAGGAATTTAGAAACATTGTTTGGGTAGGTACAGATGGTGTTAGGTAGGTCAAACAGTGGAAGAGGATAAAGTCAGTGATCTGAGTAATCTCAATATATACAGATCCACAGGACTATAAGGGATGCATCTGTGAGTACTCAGAGATTTGGCCAATGTCATATGAGGTAAGTCTTAGGTGTCCTTGAAAAGTTGTGGAGTTCCCTGGGGAAAGGAAAATGATACAACCATCTTCATAAAGAGCCAAAAATKATACCAGTAAACAAAGGCCAGGTCAACTTCACCTTTATTCCTGGAAAAATCATGRAGGGAGTCCCCATTTCTAGACAAATGAAGGAGAAGGTGGTGAATAAAAATGTCCAGTTTAGATGTACAATATGTAGGTCATGCTTTGGCTGATTGGATTGCCCTTTTCTGTTTAATATGTTTAATCTGGAGGAGGAGATGGAATGGACCCACAAGTTTGTGTATGATTCCAAACTGGCAGATCAAGTCAATGTGCTCAGTGGTAGGGCTGGGACTCAAGGAGATGTAGACAGGCTGGGCAGACAGGAACCTATTGAAATTCAAGAGGGATTTGTGCAAAGACCTTCATTTCAGATGGYCAACAGTATACTGGGCTGTATCTTAGCCAAGAAATGGAGGGAACTGAATATTCCTTTCTACTCAGCATTTGTAAAATTGCWTCTGGAGTGCTGTGGCCAGGTCTGGGTTCCTCTGCATAAGAGATTGACAAACTGGACTAATTCCAGTGAAGGGTTGCCCAGATTGTTAGGAAAKTGGAGCAACTGTCTTCTGAGACACCTGAGAGAAAGGTTGTTCATCTTTAGAGAACATAATGATGAATCCTCATCCTCAAGGATCGTCATCCTCAAGGTCCTAGTGGGAGAGAGAAAATAGAACCTTACTCCTCCCCAAGGTGCACAGTGAAAGGATGAGAGGAAATTGAGGCATGTTGCAACAAAAGAAATTCTGATTAGACATGAGGTTTCCCAGAGACTGAAATCTGTCCTTGGAAATATTAAATTTGACTGAAAGTTGCTCTGAGCAACTAATGTTTGTTGGCCTTGTTTTGAGAAACTGATTGGTCCAGGTGACATCCAGAGGTTATTTCTTACCCATTCTAAAATGTTTTTTGGACTAAAATGAAAATCAAGTCCCTTAGGATGTTATCACTGGTTTTGTGTCATTATGAGCTAAGAACTATTTCTTGTGTCAAGGGTATAAAGCCTCTAAGTACATATCTGAAGAGAAGGGTAAACTTTCTCAGTCCTGAAAAGATGTTCTTTCTGGGATAAAGACTGTTGTTTACTTTACTTGAAATGAGCAGTATTCAGAGCCCATTCTAAGGATTGTAGATAATTTTTTTTTTCTTTTTTCTCTTTAATTCCATCACAGAGATGGTAGCTTATGCCATAAAACCCAGTTAATGTGTATTTGACATGGCCTACAATGCATCACTTCATACATGGCAAGCAATGGGCAGTACCCACAGTAACTCTGTGCTCTGCATTCCTGACATAATTCTACTTGTGAACTCCTAGAGAAGGACAAAGGTGCTTAAATTTAATCACTTATCTTTGGAAATGGTAACCTTGGCCAATATTTAGGAGGTTTAGTTAAAATCCATGTAATACAAAAGAGTTATTTTTATAGCCCTAATGAATCTTAATATCCACCCCCCTCTACCCCCTGCCCCCTCAGATCCATTAGAAGGAAAAATTATATAACATTATGTTTAAAATGAACCTGTCCTCTGTGGCATAAGTAGGACCTGAACACATAAACTAAATATGTACTTCAGTAGTAAGACTTTCCTCTGTTTAGGCTATGAAATTTTTCCTACTGTGTTCTTGGCATGAAAGAGAACTGCTAGGGGAATTAGAACTTTCAGCACTCTTATCTTACCAATTACAATCCTAAGAAAAKGATCCTGAGGGTCTCACTGTTATGCTCACTGATGCAAACCCAATTCTTTATTTTAATTTGATTTATCAGAGTTTGCTGCTAATGATAGCTCAAATCTTTCCCTAGGTTTTTCTTGGGTTTGCTCTTGAATTCTAATAATTCCACATATGACTTTCATTATCGAAGCAAATAAATATTGAACTCTGTGTGGTGATATCTGTACCACTATTAGTTGGACTCAACTGCTGCAGTGAATAAACTCCTATTAAAGAAAGCAAATGGAGAACAACAGGAGAGAACCACAATATTGCTGTTACACATTGTGTAGGGTATAGCCTTGAGATTAGTGGCTATTTTGTCCCATTCTTCAGTTTAAGATGCAAAACACTATTATTTGTGTAGTAGAAACACTGATTGCAGACAAACATTAGGTGTTTTAACACTGTGACTAATCTACACTGATCTATACTGTGGTAGTAGCCCATATTGTGAGCATATCAACATTACCATGCTGTAGTCAGTTGTCAGACCTGGTTTTGTTTAAGTAATCAAATATCATTGTGAGATTGCTGGTAGAACTTAGCCAGGTGTGCATGCACTGACTATTCAGTGGGGTAAAGTGCACGTACTAATCCTGTTTCACTTAGACTGATGATAATGAAGCTGAATATCTGCAGAGACTTTTCAAAAGTGATCTGTTTAATCTTGAAAAGGATGCTGTAACATTAATGCTGTTATATTGGAGTGCATGTTATATTCAGGTACTCTGGAATACTGCAAATAATTCTGCCCAGGATGTTTTATCTTATCAGGGAGTTTTTATGTTATATTCAGTTTTGGCTTAGGTGGGACTTTTTTCCTCATGTGGGGGAGTTATGAAGATTTTTAAAACAGAGTTGCTTGCTATTCCACTAGCTTYCCAACCTGCATTTACAGAGCAATGGAATAGAAAATTCTATGCAGAGAGAGAAGAGTTCTATGTATTTGAATAGAAGAACACAACACAGCGCTTTGCAAGGCACCTTGTTATCATCATGTYCTGGTTGTTTTGGTGACTAGCAATTCAGGTGAGACTGGCGAGTAGTCATAATCCTGCTAAAATATTTCCTGTGCAGAATTTCATCAAACTTTGGTTGGTATACAAGTAAGTGCAGTTCTGACACAGAATTGGAGCTTGTGAGACAAGAAGCCTTGCTGCTGAGAGCTATCACTGCGAGGCATTGCTCATTCTCTATGGCAGATGGGCTGAACTGCTGGAGGCATCTYAGCCATCTCTTTTAAACTCCACAGTCTCTGTATCTCTGAAAGGGGGTAGATAAATGTGATTTGGGCTCTGTAACATTTAGCTAAGTATTTATACAAGTAAGAATATAAAACGATTAATGTGTAGAGTTTTATAAATACATTTATGCAAATTCTAGCTTTAACTTCCTCTATCTCCTTCAGTGGTACTGATCAGTACAGWCCCTGGTATTGCTAACAATTAACACAACTTCCACTTCCTTCACTTTTGTCTGGGCACRTTGCCAAGCCTATTATTAATATATWAAAGTTTCTCCCATTTTTCTAGTTCACGCCAAGGTGTTACTGACCTCTTCCTTTCTTCTGATGATCTTAGCATTATTTCTCCAAMTTCTATGCACTAAATGGCTTTTTCTCCACTAAAATGTAAAGAGCACATCTATACTAAGTAGCCTGCTGATGAGAAAATTGGATGTCTTCAATGTTGTTATTCAGTAAATTAACTTCAAGCACTCATATTAGTGCTGCAGACACMCATTTAACTGAGATTCCCTCACCCCAGATCAGATTCAGCACTGGCAAAAGATGAACTAGTGTCCTTGTGCTGCTTCTGCCTACTCAGCTCTAGCTTGGACTGGCTCCTTCAGAGATCTGATGCATCTAGTTTGCATACCAAACTGGTCCWGATGAAAGTACTGCATTACTCATACAGCACAGTGTTTACTCTGAATGAAGTTACACCACTTCAAATCTACTGAGCCCTTGTTTTGCAGGGATAAAGATGCCATGTATGGCCTCACTGTAAAATATAAAAATGCTTATGGATTGTGCTGATTTATTTTGGATTCAAGCAGATACAAAGAAAATTCTACAAAAACTGWGAACAGGTCCTCAAAGGGTAGTTTCATTTGCTGCTGTTCAGGATTATCCTTTTTTTATTACCTTGTATCAAAGAAAAGRCAACTTGCTTCTGTATCTCTGCCTCTAAATTTGCAGAAAGAGCTCTAATTTGCATGCACTTTTTAAAAGACTGTTTTATCTTTGATAAGGTTTTAATCATATTTTTCTGTGCTAGAGAGAGATTAAGCAATTTTTTTTTTTATATATAAAGGTTTTTATCCTGGCACCAATGAGCTGTTTCTTGCAAGTTAGATATTACAGTTTTTGAGAAATAGGCTGATTCATTTGATAACCCTTCTTTCCTTGCCACAACAGAATCTTATGCCTCATTAGTTTGTGATTTTCATTGGTTTATGGGCTTCATCAGTAACAACAAAATGAGAGAGTTCTGGTCACTTTTGGATAGACCACAGAGAAAGATGTGGAAATGACAGGATGTAGGGGAAGCTGGCCTGCAGTGGGACTTCTGGAACAGATAACTRTTGATTTCATGCTGTTTCATAAGAAAAAGTAAATGTCACAGAACTGTGAAAAGAGACAGTTTCCACAAAAAAATCCCTAAGATATTTGAAATCATAATCATTTTTAAGATGAAATCTTTGGCTACAGTGAAGCCAATAATGAACTTCCCAYTGAAGGTCATTTCTCATCCTTTGCCTCCTTTTTGAGCTCAGCTTACTTCCTTAGGCATTATATGTCTCTTCCTCCTATCCTCTATCTCAGGACATATTAACAGTGAAATAGAAGCAATGTATATAATTTTAAACAGCAAGCATCAGCAGAACTTCTATTCCCCCAGTTTTAATTGTTTTATTGAGTGAAATTATTGTGTTTTGATCTTGATTGTTTTGTCTGTATCTATACTCAAACRTATACCATCTGATTTTAAACATAAGACAACTGAGTCAGAAGCTCTAGTTACTYATTTGGCTTTGAACAAAGAAATATAAGGAGATTGTTTGTTTAGAAAACTTTCATTTGGGAATATTATAAAATTTCAGACTACCCAACTAAAGGATAGAAATACCACCCTCCACAAAATATTCAATATTTAAGAGTATTATGAATGCTCATATTAGTGTGTATCAGATTCCCCATCTTTGTTTTGAACTTGCCTTTTTCCATGCAGCAGCATTTTGCACACCTATTCATMGTTGGGTACACAATGTACATTTGTGCAAAATCATGTGGGAATGTGTATTTGTTTCCCTCTAGCACAATTGACTGAACTTTGTATCTTTCCCTCACATGCCAAATGAATCCACCTTCCTTCAGGTGTGACTGCTCTGAGTGTTGCCTCTCCCACAGGCCTTTCTGATGTTCTTATCTAGAACACCATTTTAAGAGGCAGCCACTTACACTCATGTCACGCTACTCTACTTACAGATTTTTCCCTCTGTGCTTTATCATGTTCTCTGCCAAGCTGTTCTTTTGATGTGTAACTTGCGGTCACTTGAGAGAAGAGTAGGAAGCCCCCAGCTGCTACTAGTTTCATCATTTACTGTGAACCAGTATTGGAAAAATGATCTCTGATTGCTACAGTGCAAGAGCACTATAAATATTTGTACAGCATCCCTATGTAGTCATTTTGGGAGCTCATCCACATATAGCCRGGTCTGAAGCAAAGTAGTAATGGAATTAAAGAAGGAGACAAGCAGAAGTACCAAATGCTGTCACATCCTTGTCACTAAAACAAATTATATTTGTGAATATCAAGTTGCTAAACAAGCGCATTTGAACATGCAAAATGCAGCCACAGTTTAGTAAGATCTCTAGCAAGTATTTGGTAAAACTTGTTTCTGATCGATGAGGAAGGAAAACTGGTGGCAAAGACACGGAAAGGCCAAAGCACTTAGTGGCTCTTTGCCATGGCTTTYATGGATGGGGCTTGACCTCCAGTCTCCCAAGCCTGTGAGTGAAAGCATGAGCTGTAGCAGAGTAAGACAGACTTAGAGAGCACTTAAACCTGTTGGATGTGCAGAAGCTTATGGCACTAGATGAGAGGGATCAAAGGGTGATGAGGGATCGGATGCTACTGCAAAGTCATCTTCAGAAAGCCACTGGAAAAGTTCCTTAATACGCAGGAAAAAAGCAAGAACTGTGCCCATCTTCAAAAAGGAGATCCACAAGAGAACTACCAGGCAGTTCAACTAATGTGCCCAGTAGCTTTCCTGGGAAAGTTACAGAGCCAGTCCTCCTARAAGCCGTGTCCAAGCAAACAAAGGACAGGAAGGTTATTAAAAACCGACAACATGTGTTTAACCCCAGGCAAATCACTCCATCAGGCTTTCAGTATGATCAGCTATAACATCCTTATAGCCAAATTAGAGACCTGTACTGTGGATGAAAAATAGACTGAACTATCAGGCTCAAACCGGTTGTGGTTATTTGTATCACGTCCAACTCTTGGCATGTTGCTATTTGTATCCTTCTGACTAATGATATGCAACGTCTCTGCTACTGATGCGAGCAAAGGCATGGAATACACCCTCTGCAAATCTCAGCTCAGAAAACAGCAGATACATTGAAGGACAGRGCCACTGACAGGTGGGAGGATGGGCTGGCAGGAACCGTTTGAAGTGCATAGTCCTATATCTAGGAAGGACTAACTCCATGCACCAGGATAGGTTGTCCCAAAAGCAGCTTTGCAGCAAACATCCCAGTGAAACGCATTTCTGCAGCATACTGTTGTGATGAAGAAYGCCAGAGGCAGACTGGCCTCTGCTACCTCAAGTGTGGCAAGAAGATTGAAGGTGATTCTTCTCAATATATTCAGCAGTTGTGAATCTCCTTTAGGAGTCCAGTGTCCATTTTGGGGCTCACGGGTCACAATGTCACTGACATGGTGTAGTCAGTCACCATGATGCTGGTCCAGCACTGAAACACAGACCCAAAGAAGCTGTAAAATCTCCATCTGTAGGCACATTCAAAACTCTGCTGTTCGAGGCGTGGAGCAAGCAGAGCTCGCTGACTCTACTCTGAAGKGGTTGCGGGGGTGGGCTGTCCTCCAGGCTGTCCTCCTCTTACTTCTTGCTTTGGGCGAGCCATGCTCCTTCAAGCTTTGACTGCTCTGGAGCACGTCCTCTGGAGCGCACGGAGTGGAAGAGAAGGAGAGGCAGCACTCGCGGAGGTGGCAGCAGATCCCCGCTCGGTCCCTTACGCTGTGGCGGTGCCTTTAAAGGCCGGGGCGCGGGGCGGGCCCGGAGCGCGGGGGGAGCGC
>NW_026623710.1:436287-442003 GCF_030028575.1 Malurus melanocephalus | reverse complement strand
CCGGCCCCGGCGCTGCCGCCGCTCCGGGGCCGTGGTGGCGGCCGCGGAGCCCTGAGCGCCCGCGGGGGAGCGGGGCTGCGAGCCGCCCCCCAGCCCGGTCTGCGCCCGACGGGAGAGGCGGCGAGCCGSGGCGGCCATGGGCAACGAGGCGAGCCTGGAAGGAGGCGAAGGGATGGGCGCCTTCCCCGAAGGGGCGGCGGCAGCCGGGGATGGCGGCGGCCCCGCGGCCCCCTTGCAGCGCCTGGTCCCGGCCGGGGTGGAGGCGGACCTGAGCCAGCTGAGCGAGGAGGAGAGGAGGCAGATCGCCGCTGTCATGTCAAGGGCGCAGGGGCTGCCCAGAGGGAACCTCGCCGGCGCGGAGCCGCCTCCCATGCAAAGGCATGCACGGAAAATCTCCCTTCTCCCGCTCCTCCCTTCCCCCTTCTCCGTCTCCTCGCGGTGGGGCGGGGGGCGAGTCGCAATACGATCCGGGCCCGCTGCACCCGGAGCCGGCGTTCCATTTTGCTGGCAGAGGGAGGGAAGGGGTGGCTGCACGGGCGCGGGCASCAGGACGGAGCCTGCACCCTCTGGCTTTTCCCACTAGAGTGGTCTCTGACAATAACCGCGGTCCCCGGTTCCGTGGGCTGCGCCCTCCTTTCCTCCCTTGCACTGATCTGGAGCATGGGCAATTTCTGTGTCTGGGGCGGGGAGAGATGTGCAGACACCTTTCTGGTTTTCTGTGTGCGGGTGCGTGCTTTACGAGGCTGGATGCCCCACTGCTCTGGTAGTAGCCAGGGAAGCTCTCCCCCGGGGCGGATGGATTCTGCAAGCGTCTGGAGAGAGAATCTTGTTGAATCTTCCCAAGCTGTTGAGCATAGTACATTTGCTAGCTGTTACTCTGCCAGTTCTCAACCTCTACAACTATCATTTGGCTTCATTAAATAGTCATGGATTGAGGAGGTCCGTTTCAGTCTATTTTTTTCTCCCTTATTTTGGATATTTTTTCCATTTTTATTGGAAGGGGAGAGGCCAAATAATACATTCCATTGATTGCCACGGCATTAAGTGCTCCGGATAGCCGTGGCTTTACCTCATTGTGCCTCTGCGAAGGCTGGGGTAATTTCCTTCCCCGTTGTTTCTCTGCCCCTCAGCGAATTCACAGCCCGACGTGCAACAAGCCCGCTCCCCCGCCCGGCTCCTCTGGGCTGCCGCTGTCCGCGGTCCTGAAGCAGCGATCATCCTCCGGCCCCGTGTCTCTGTCCATGGTTCTGAACCCCCAGCCCTGCCCGGCCCCGTGTCTCTGTCCGCGGTTCTGAACCCCCAGCCCTGCCCGGCCCCGNCCGCGGTTCTGAACCCCCAGCCCTGCCCGGCCCCGTGTCTCTGTCCGCGGTTCTGAACCCCCAGCCCTGCCCGGCCCCATGTCTCTGTCCGTGGTTCTGAACCCCAGCCCTGCCCGGCCTCTTGTCTCTGTCCGCGGTTCTGAACCCCCAGCCCTTCCCGGCCCGCCATCCAAGGCCGGAGCCTCTGTTGCTCTTCGACTCCGGGGCTGGGCGTGTTGTTTCTCTTGAAGGAGGAAGCTGAAAGGAGCCTCCTTGATTAACTGTTTCACGGTGCATTGACCTCACCCCACATAAATGCATATTCAGTTTATATAATATCAGGTTTATATAAGTGAATCCTAGAAGAGAGACAAAGATGGTGGGATTAAATTAATTCTTGGGCAAATTACTGGAGTMATTGATATTATATCTGAGATGATGGTCTCCATTTTTTAAAACTGGAAGTCAAATCTTCCTATTTCATGTCTTGCTTAATTATTGATCGGGCATTATCACAATGTGTAAAATAAAATTTTCCATTCAATTTAGGTCTCTGCCCAGCTTCCATAGATGCTAATGATGAAAAGAAATATTCTTAAGTTCCAATTAAGCTTAAAATTCCCTTTTGTATAATTGTCTGTGACACAAGTACTTTGAAACTTCTTTTTTTTTCCCATGCTAATATTCTTGCAAAATGTTCTTGGAAGACTTTAGAATAGGTTGAACTCTGCAGTGTGAATATCTCTGCATTTATAAATGGCTGCTTTCCTACAAACATATTTATATCAGAAGCTACGTTGATCTTGTTAACATACCATACTTCAAGTCTCTATTTACAGTGAAGGCACTCTAAATTTGTGAATTACAGCCTTTTCCTTACGTCAGAATGTCAGCTTTGACTATTATAGCAATTCCAATCATAGTATCTTCATGCCTGTCCCACTGTTTTTAAGTTACTACTTGTCTCTTGGTTTGTGGCTTTATTTGCTCCTCTTGCCCATTTCTCTTTGCTATTGAGATCTACCAAGAATGGTAGGGTTAATTATCAAGAACCTGATACAAACAAAACCCTTGGAGTAAGACTCTCCTAACGATTAAGGATCACCCTCTTTCAAACTAAAACTGAAACTAGCATTTTCTTTTTTTTTTTTTTTTTTTTTTTTTTTTTTTTTTTTTTTTTTTTTTTTTTTTTTTTTTTTTTTTCCCAGTTCATTTGTTAAGTGTGATCAAAAGAGGAATTCTGGCTTTTGATTCATAAAGCTTTGTGTTATAGCAGTGTCCTTATTGTAGTGCCTGTTTGTTTTTAACATATTAACTGGAATTTTTCTTTGTGACTTCCATTATAATGTTAGAGACGAATAATTATTTCCTATTCTAAATTATTTCATTCCTGCTCCCAAAGTAACCCTAGTCTTCAAGTGTACAAATTACTCATGATTGATGGTATCCTGGAGTAAAAATTTTTACAAATACAGACTTTTTAWTAATGAGTAATATATGTGCCAGGTAATATAGTTGCACCTTTACCACCTTAAAATRAATGCTATACCTGCTAGAATTCTGTAGGCTTTGAGCTTTTAAATCTTGTGAATTTTGATATAAGTGTTTAGATCTAGAGCACYTAAACTTAACTGCCTTATTCAGATGTACCTTCTAATTTGTTTTATGTGAGTTTTTTGAACGTTTTATTCTTGAGGTTCCAGTCAGATGTTTAGGATCCGTGGAAATCTTTCTATCCTATTTCAATGACCTGTCTTCAGAAAATTTAATTGTTGGGAAATTTATCTGAAACAAGCTCAGTCAATTTGCAAGGAAGTTCCATTTCTCATAGCTTCATCAAATGATCCTGTAMCTGTGCCACTTGCTGAAGAATTGTTTTATATCTGAAAGGATTAGATGACCAACTGAATATATGGCCGTGTAACCTAAGTATCCAATATGGTACTTGGGTTTTTGGATTATTTTTTTTTGTTTGCTTTTTTTGTTGATTAAGTTGGTCACAATAGATATCAATAAAAAACAATCTTGTTAGGAAATGATAAGAAGTCTTGCTGAGTGTCTCTCTTCTGAAGTATATTTATGGTGTATTTTTCAGAAGAAATATATGTATTTTTAGTGTCATCATTCTATTGACAAAAAAAAGCCACTGGGGTATGTGTAAGTTCATACATATCTTGGCTGTAAATATGAAAAGATATACCTATCTTTGAGTTACATTGTTACTTCATTTGTCTTTGAAACTATTTATACTGATTAATGGGGAAAAGGCATGCCTTCTTAATAGGTGTTCATAGTTTTGGAATTCAAGAACTAGACCAATAATCTTTTTGTTAAATCTCTGCTTACTCCAAAGTAAGCTTTGATTTGGCTATAATATATAAATGAATAGAGTTGAGTGACATGAATAAAGATTGAAGTGAGGGRAAACAACAGCACAAAGAAAAGCATCATGTGAGGGAGAAGTGAATTATTTTGTTTGTTGGCTCTGGTTTGAAGGCTTTAAAACAATTATGTTTTTCATGATTCAAAAGTTTTGAAAGTTAGAAAATTCTTGTCAAATAATTACAAGATTTACTTTGAGGATTCTGATTCTCCAGTTCAATTAAAATTTTTCAGCATCGGTCTGCTGGTTGCAAAATGGTTGTAGAAAAGAAGGCTTCAGCTCTCAGGTACCTCAAACTAAATGGAGCAAGTCCTGACTTTTGACAGAAGTAACATTTCTCAAGAAACTTGTCTTTTCAAGACTCTTTCTTCCACTAGTTAACCACCCTCTGTCTCCATTGCTTAGAAACATTGTTATGTGCAGAGGTAAGACAAGTAAGATCTTCAGAATACACCAGCAGCCTTGAAGAGAATCACCTGAGTTTATTTCCACCATTCATGGGTTTTAATCTCGTTTCAGRTCCTGATATCTGATCAGGTGGAAATTTATAGAACACATTATTTGATAAAAATGCAAGCTGGAGCAAAATTCCTTTCCAGTAGGGAGTCTCAGATACTTGCTAATGTCCAAGTTAAATTTCTAAAAGCATTTGGATTTTGTTTTTTTGTTTGTTTGGTTCTTTGTTTCTTTGTTTGTTTGTTTGTTTCATTTTTTGTTTGGGTCTTTTTTTCTGTCCCCTCTCTATTCGACCTTCACACTGTGAGGTTTGGGTGTGGGACTCTATTTCCAGACCAGAATTTCAGTATTTCCAGAATTTCAGTAATACTGTGGATTCCACCCCTCTCCCCCCACCTTTTCACTCTTATCATTGTTGAATGAAGCCTTCCATGAATTTGAACATTTGCAAACATGAATGCTGAAAGTGTACCAGACTGCTGCTAATAGACTAGTTGAGATGTTCTCATATGGTGAGCAGTGCCTCTTCAAACAAACCTAGAGTGCTTATCTAAATTACAAGAAATAGAACTGCAGGTAGACTTACCTTGTTGCTAATGAGAGTATAAAATTGCTCTTTTAACAAGCAAAAATGCCCAATGTTTAGAAGAATTAGATTATCATTGGGCTTTTCCAATGATTATCCTCTTTATGAGTTTATCAATGTTCACTCACACCAGTGGGAAAACACCTACTCACTTCAGTGGGTTACACATTGAGGTCATAAACTCCCAAGTATTGTGGTCAATACGTACACAAGAATGGGAAAGGATAAATGGAATTAGGGAAGACTGGAAATAGTTTTCCTTAACAAATATTACTTGTGGAAATTTTTAATTAACAGAAAAAGTCAGATACAAGATTATGAGAATCCCATATTGAGAGAATTGCACACAGAGAAATGTCTATTACTTAGCTTTGTCTTTTTGTATTTTCATTGCCAGCCATGTAATGGAAACTAGATATTAGTCAGAAATGCTGGTAAACTCATGGTGACCTTAACAATGTAAAATATATTTTTCATGTGGTTACTGTAGATAGTTCTGCAGACTTCTGACAAAACTCATAAAGAACATTGTGCATTTATTTATTTATTKACTAGTCAAGAAAGGCCAGTTAAATGTAATAAGTGACTGTTTATTTTGCTCATGATTACCTAAGAAGAAATRTCATGTCTGGAAAACTGAGATCAGAGTTGACTGGTTCTCTCAAAGTGAAAAGTGAGAATTTTATATTTGCAACATTTCTGTGACACTGAAGAGAACACTGTATCTTCCAGCGAAAACTCAGTGATARCACTGAATAGAATAATTTATTACCTCACTGAGCATTAGCACAAAATACAATATTATTTTCCCCAGTTACAACCAACATAGCAATAAGTAGGATACTGTGCCACATATGAAGCCAAGTTCTTGATTTTGGTTCTGACATTCTTAGTTTCATTTTCTCCTGTATGAACATATAGCAAAACATTGTTTTAAGGATTTTTACCAATACTTTTTTTTTTTTTTTTTTTTTTTTTTTTTTTTTTTTTTTT
>NW_026623710.1:423477-435842 GCF_030028575.1 Malurus melanocephalus | reverse complement strand
TAAAGAATAAAACAATGTATGACTGAATAGTTGTATAAGCCTTTAAAGAACAATGATTATTTAAATATTTTTTACACTCACCTTGTTACAAACCTTGGTCTTGAAAACACTTTAGCACTGAGAGACTTTCCAGCACTACCAGTGCACTTCATGCATTATTTTAATTTTATTACATTTTCTCTCTGCAGACATCCTGAACCTGGTACAAGCCACCCTCCCAGACAACCAGGGAAGCCTCCAGATCCAGGACCACCAGGTTTAAGTAAAAGCAGAACAGTAGATGCGCTGAAGACAGAACAACGGGCACCTGGACGGAGCCCTTCCACTTTTAGTCTACGGGAATCAAAGTCCAGGACTGATTTTAAAGAAGATCAGAAGCCAAGTATGATGCCCAGTTTTCTCTCAGAAGCCAATCCATTGAGTGCAGTCACTTCAGTTGTGAACAAATTCAATCCTTTTGATTTGATATCGGATTCAGATACTACCCATGAAGAAGCCGGCAGGAAACAAAAAGCTACCCCAAAAGAGCAAGGGAAACCTGAGGAGCAGAGGAGCCCTGCGAAGCATCCAGCTCAACCACAGTCTCCGAAGCCAGCTGTTCAACAACAAGGACCTGTCAGACCTTCCCCCCAACAAACGGAGTCTTCCAAGCCAGTGCCTCAGCAGCAGCCTGGGGAACCAAAGCAAGCTCAGAAACCAGGCCATGGCCAACCAGCAGATGCTAAGCAAGAGCAAGCGAAACAACCGCCCCAGCCACGAGGACCACAGAAATCCCAGCCACAACCATCAGAACCAACCAAACCGGTTCAACAACAAACTTCTGCAAAACCTTCATCAGGCCCAACCAAACCATCCCCACAGCAACCAGACAGTGCTAAAACGAYGTCCCAAGCACCACCTCCCACAAAACCATCATCACAGCAGCCAGGACCTGCGAAACAACCATCGCAACAGCCTGYACGGCAAGGAGGTCCCGTAAAGCCATCTTCGCAGCAGGCGGGGCCTCCAAAACAGCCTTCTCAGCAACCTGGACCTGAAAAGCCATCTGCTCAGCAAACAGGACCTGCAAAACAGCCACCGCAGCCTGGATCTGGGAAGCCACCTCYGCAGCAAACGGGGCTTGTGAAACAAGTGCCACCCCAGGCAGGGGCTACCAAACCCTCTTCTCAGACTGCAGGGCCCACAAAGCCCCYGGCACAACAACCAGGACCTACAAAACCACCCGGCCAGCAACCAGGGCCTGAAAAAACCCCGCAGCAAAAGCAAGCTGGTGTGAGCCAACCCACCGAATCCACCCCAAAGAAAACCTTCTGCCCTCTTTGTACAACCACCGAGCTGCTGCTGCACACTCCTGAAAAGGCCAACTACAACACATGCACCCAGTGTCACACCGTAGTCTGCAGCCTGTGTGGATTCAATCCTAATCCTCACATCACAGAGGTGAGTAATTTTCAAATTGATGTTCACTACCTGAGCAAAGAATGAAATTTACCTTCGTTGTGTTGAAACATCAGATGTGTTACAGTATATCATCATGATAACTTCAGTGAAGAAATTAATGCTATTTCAGGAAATTGCTTATGAGTGAAACAAGGTGAAATGGGGAAAAGAAGAATATAATGGTTCCCTGCTCATACAGATTTAGAAATGTATTCATATTCCTTCATATAAAAAGAAGAGACACCCCAATATGACTTTTGTCTTGTTTTGATTGATTTTATGCACCTGCTGTTCATTTATAATCTGACCACAATACTCATGCACAAATCTATCTATAAATATTTTTTTTTGTGCTATAAGAACTAACTAAGTGAAGCAAACCCCAAAGAACTGCAGTCTTCATACCTACAGTGTGTGGTTTAGAAAAGGATGTGGGGAGGATTTGCTTTACAAGTGTGTCAGTATTCGATAGYTGAAAGCCTGAGTCATGAGTTTGACTTGGTGGTATGGGGCTTATTTCGTTCTTGYGGGATGTTAAGAAAGATCTCTGTGGACTATTTCTAACCTTGATCACCATTCTTGCTGTAATTCTATAACATAAAAATGGAATAGAAAGCAATATTAGGACTTCAAATGAATTTATTTTAACCTAAGATTTGTGGTAACTTGATTTATTGCTTATACATATACTTTATTGCTCTGCATGGAAATAAGGCTTCATGYGGCTGTTTGATCTCTTCTTCCTACTTGAACAGCTTCTTGTACATCCTGATATGCTAATTTTAAATTTGCAATGTAGTTTCTTTTCAGTACCAACACTTTTATCAATTTATAGAAATTCAAGCATTGTAGACCTGGCACCAAAGGCTAACTAATGATAAATAGTCTAAAGGGATATTTAGACAACTTTTTTTTGTCTTGCTTTGGTGTTAGTTTAGCTGACCTGAGATGCACACAGGAAGAAGTACAGACGGGTACTGTATTTTGAGCCTGACAAATAGTACCTATATATTTAAAATTGAATGGTTTAAGAGCGTAAGGTCTTCTTAGAGTTTAGGGAAGTTGAGGATTTAAATAGCTGAATTTGAGCCTGGACTGTAATAGGAATGACTTGAACAGCTGTGTGCAGAAACTTCAGAGCATCTGCAACTAACCAGGTRTCTATACTTCATGGTCTACATGAGGTTATTCTGGATTTTTGTTATAAAAAAAAGGTGTATTTATTTATAACAGGCAAGAAATGTAATGCATTGATATTGAAGTCAAAGAGTAAGCTTCATCACAAACCTTTGTTTTCAAGTTCTGACAATGTTTTTAAGGCCACAATTTCTTRCATTTGTTTGTGAGTGATGAGTTCATTTCCACAGCTCCTGCAGTCTCTTGGAGTCCCAAGTTTGTTTTCCTTTAAAAGCTTCAGACTTTCCATGGAAATGGTCAACAGCTTTGGCATGTTCCAATGAAATAAGTTTTGAGAGAGAGTTTATGTAAGAAAATTTCCGAGTATTTGGAAATTCTGTGAATAAGTAATAGTTTTTGAAGTGGGTACTCTGTAAGTGTGAAATTCAGGACTTTTAGACAATAAATACAGCTGCATTTAAGACTAACTGATTGCATACATATGTAAAAGCGGATTTGAATTTCATATTGCACATTGAAATAAACACAGGATATGCATTTATTTTATGATGAAATCATTTCAGTAAATGAAGGTATTGGACATCTAATTATTCAGCTATTAGTTCCAATCTACTGACTCCCAGTCAGGTTTTTCTCATTTGCTTAGCTTTGCACAACCAACTGTCTTGCTGTAACTTCATTGTGGGTGTCCTGCTCCAGTCTGCCATTGAAGTGCAACAAAAATCACATCTGACTTTATTACTGAACATGGGGTGAAAGTAATAGAATACACTCTGGCACATAAAAAAGCTGCCAAGGTTCCCACTTGATTTATTATTAAATTTTCCTTCTAGTTTCTGTTTCCTGTCAGTATTTAGATTATTAACAAAAGTTTCTGGTTCCTTTTTTTACAATACTTTACCAATTTCTTCCCATCTATCAGAAAAATAATGGTTTGTGACTTGGCTGTAAATTTTCTTGTTCATGATGCAAGTGTTTTTTGTTTTTTGTTTCTTCTTTTTTTTTTGGGGGGGGGTTTTTTTTTTTTTTTTTTTTTTTTGTTTTTTTTTTTTTTTTTTTTTTTTTTTTTTTGCTTGCATTTAAAGTTCTCCTCAAGTATTATTGCCAAAAATCTGGGTCTTACCCATGCGCTTACTGACTTTATTTTTTTACATTGACTTTCCCTGCTGTTCTTTTTGCCATGTTCCATGATTCTGGAATCCTGCATTGTGCTTTTCCCATTTATAGGTGCCATTTTTATCGCTTATGCTAAACACATTACTGWTTGGGAAGCAATAATTTCAAATTGGATGTGGGGAGTGGAAGGCATTTATTTAGAAAAAAAAAAAAAAAAAATTACTATTGTTCTCTAACATTTTCCCTTGTGCAGCTGCTTGAATTATTTTCCTAAGATACACTTCTTACAAGTTTCTTAGAAGGTATCTCAGTCTCCAAAACTATTAGAGTGAATAATTTTTCCAATGTAGATCTTTCTAAATTTCTGTGTTCTRTATTTGTAGTTGATTCTGAAAAGAATTTAACAAGCTTTACAAACTGGCTTAGGAAGTAGATTGCACACATTGTAAAGCCATTATAAAAAGTGCAGATAAAAATAAAATTAATTCATTTTATTCATTTAAACCTCTATTTAAAATGCAGTAGTACATGCACACTGTCTGTTTTAACTCACTAGAGAGAACTCTGTAACTAAGAGCAGAAAGTGATACCTGTATTGCCACAAGGTCAGACCCCTCGAACTGTTTCTCTGAACCATCTGACATTGCAGTCCTCTTGGGGAAGAAGGCTAGTTGGTGTCTTGMTTTTGTGCAGCAGTCTAGAGAGAAAACACACCATACATAAGTGTTCAGTAGCATATGTCTCTCTAATCTGTCTAGGTATTCAWACTCCACTCATCACCATGGCACATGACTGCCTAGCAACAGTTGCATAAAGTAATGGAAAAAATTATATAAGCAGGTTTGAGGACAGCTACTCTATTCCATTTTCCTTTCATGTACATCAGAACCTTGTAGGAAGAGTACATTTTGTTACATAGTAACTTATTTTTCCAATTTTTTACCATTTTATTTTCCTAAACCCACTCCCTTGAGCCATTAGCATCAGAAACCAGCACTTGCCCAAAAAAGATTCAGCCCTTTAGAACATTCGAATAGGAGTAGGMTTTCTGAAAATGAGCAAAAACATCATGAGGAATTATCCATTTAGTTAAATGCTTATGTATAGTTTTTGATAAAGCTAGACAAAAAACATGAACTGCTATGGTTAAATCTAAATGATCAGTGCACATGCTCAACAGCTGGAGTAAATTTTCATTTCCTGTGAACTGGTTATTGGAAGATACAAGCAATACAGACTGAGCAAGGGTTTAAAGGGTAATAACAATGTCATTGCATTCTTTATGATGGTCAATTGTAAAGCTGATGAYCAAGTGGAGTGTTAATGCTTTTCATGTTGGACACTTGGCTGTGTGTGGGCTCTGCTCCTTGAGCCCACCTGTGATGTGCATCGGTGCACATGTGGATGCATATCTCCTTGGTGGTTTTTGAGGAGGGATTATTCTGCATGAATTTTATCTACATTATGCCATATTTCATCCATTGCTTTGGTGTTCTTTCAAGAGACCATTTAAAATTCCTGTTGGAGCCAGGTATATTTTTATAAATAGGTACKTAAGGAAAACTGTACATTCAGATAATGTGAAGTTGTGTATTGATGTAGGATTTGTTTACTTGCCAAAAGCTCTCTGGATGGAGGTAAAGTGAATTCTAAAAAAATATTTGATTCTTTCTGACTATTTTTTTCAAACAATGCGTCTGAAYCAAAGCTGACTTAATCCTAATGGAATAAAGAGGAGGGCTAGAAAAYTCCAAGAGGAGGGATAAGAAACCCTAAATAGTTGACTGTCTCAAAGTGGAATCTATGGTTTCTGATCACATAGAACTTTTTACTGGATTGCACATTTATTTTTCAATTTAACATGAAAAATCTAATCTGAAATATTTCCTTTTTTTGTTAATATTGTAAATTTTTTTGGGAGAGAGGATGTCTCTTTTTTAACTTTTTTTTTGATAGGGCTACAAATTTTCCATATCAATTGTACTACATACTATTGCCTTGATTTATTTTTTTTTTTCTTTCTTTCTTTCTTCCTCTACTTTTATTTACAATCATATCATAACATTTGATTTAAAATTATAATATTTGGGTTCAAAGCTTTATAATGATTTTTGGTATTGTATTTGTTTTTTATTAAAGTCCTGAAGCTCGAAGTRTCTTAAGCATACCTGGGCATGAAGTAGACTCAGTAACTAAACAGAATTTAAACAGTCAAAAAGACAATAATTTTCTTCAGTTATTTTCATTATTATTAGGTTGTATGGGAAGAACAATATATAGTAATTCAAAATAAGGAAAATGACTATAATTTTGGTAGTGAATCCAGATAAGTTTTGCTTATACTTACAATAAAATTAATAGAAATTACCCTATTAAATCTTTGTTGATTACATGACAGTAAAAGAAGCTGTTGATTGAAGTATTCCCTGTGGTTTGCAGTCTAGACTCTGCTGTGTTGTTGTAGTAGTGCATAAGAACCAGAATGCAATTTGGACTGGAAATTATATATAAACAAGATTAAAACTGCCATCACTATGGGTAGTGGCATGCACCAAAATCTAAGGTTTTTTAATATCAGGAAAAATAGTTTTCAAACTCTACACCCTATGTGGACTTGGAGGGGTTATAAGGGTTATACAAGTAAAGCAGAACAAACTAGAAAAAAGTCAAGGACTTAAATCTGATTATCAGCTGTTATAATTATCATGAGTTGTATATAAATGAATTTTTTAAAAGCTCCAACAAAACCCTATGCTTTTCTAAATATTTCAAAGTATAAATTAACATACCAACTCTTAACTGTGCTGAAGTAAAACTAGGGGAGTTCTGTAAAAGAGGATGGACTTTAGTCCGGAATCAWATTGATCACAGAGCAGATGCAAACAAGCCTTGTTTAGTTGTCATTCAAAAGCAATGAAAGTGTGAAATATTTACTTTGGTACAAAGAGTACTTGGGGTGTTCCACTGTTACTAACACTCCAATTTCTRTGCAAATGGGGATTATTCACAATTTTTGTGATGAAATGAAGTTAGTATAGTTCCTGTAGTTCTGCCCCTAGCCACAACTGCCACATGGACTTTTGGGAAAATTGTAAARATCCTCAAACAGAGGGGTTATGGAAGTACAGGATACTGTCTCTCTGTGGAATATTCTTAAACAAACTCCCACATTTTTTCTGTCTTAGAGGAAGATCCTGTGCCTACATTTCTGCTTTACTTTATGGATTAAATGTAGTGATGCCCTGTGGGTTGAGTGTTGTGGTTTTTTGTTTTTTTTTTTTGTTTGTTTTGTTTTTTTTTTTCTCCCTTCAATTTTACATAAGGGGCAAAAGATAGAGACAAAACCCCTCTGCATGGGGAATAGTTTCCCAATAATTTAATTGAGCAATATTCTACAATATGTTGGAGTGTTTTCTCATTAGTCCAGAAAGCTGGCCCGTCCAGTTTTTAACACAAGTAAATAATAAATTAATCTGCATAGCTAAAGATGTCAACTGCAGTCAGCCATCTGCGCCAGAATTGCTGTTGCTCAGCAACTGTAATTTACTACTATGTGAGGCCATGTGATGTGGAGATGGKGTTTGCTGGGCGGGCAGCACAGCCCAGCCCTGCTCTCACCAGACAGCTTAATCCTTTTCCTGATTCGCTCAGTGCAGCACGGATGAACTTTGTTAACCTTTTCTTTGCCRCTCTCTTGATTTGCAGTGAAATTTTTTGTTAATCATTCACGTGTTTCTTGTATATTAAATCTCAGTGATGTTAATGAAAGCAATGAGTGTTTGTTGCGGTACTGCATGATACAGTGCACTGAGCTCTGTTTAAAAGCCTTTTGCCTCGTCCTGTGCATGAGGCAGCTTAATAATATCTTTGGCTATAAAAACTAATTTTTAGATAACCTGAGATACTGACATTCAAAAAAGAAAGTCAAAAGATTATGTTCATGATTTTGCTTTATGATTCTAATTTTGTAAGCTATAAAATAATAGTTCCCCARACATTCATAATTCATATGCAAACTACAGAGTTTTGTATTGGTTATTTAAGCAGAGTAGTATAGTATGTTTTAAGACTGTGATAACATCCATTATTGTTTAATAGCTTTAGAATAGCTAAGCAATATTTAAGAATAGTTTTTCAATATGTCTATTCAAAAAGTTTTCTCTGGCACTGGTTTAACACCAAGCTACAGAGCTTATGACCATTGCTGTGGCTTATGGAATGGATACCCATGGACTATGCTGCTGACTAGAATCTAGAGTCRTGTTTGTGAGCATCTTGAGTCAGTGTTCCCTGATAAACTCATCTGATATCTGAGAGGAAGGTAAATATGTATTTTGCATTGATGATCTATTTGCCTGAAATGAGGATCAGTTGCATTCTGTGTACAATAGTTAAATGTTTGGTTCAGTGTAATTACTTTGAACAGATGAGATCTTATTCATGGAAGGATGGTGTAGAAGAAAAAGCTTTGTCTCCAGTATTTCAGAGGCTTCTTTAGAAGACATTTTCACTTGTATGTTGACTGAATAATTTAATTTRGTTTGTGATAGTTGTTCTTTTTTGTTCATAACAAGATTTTCCTATTTAGTTTCTTGTCTCAGAGTACCACACTGCATGAAGCTGCATAAAATCATGTTCTTGAGCACTTTATTTTTCATGATTYTCTCATCATCTTGGTAACAATTCCTGCTAAGAGGCAAATCTGGATTCATCACTGCTCTTTGAAATTGTCAGGGACCAAACAAGTTGCTGTGTTCTCAGACGAGAGACTGATTTTGTCAATAAAGCTTTGGAGCTGAGCAATGTCAGCAAAGTCCATTTATGTATCTGTGGTAATGCAAAGGCTTTATAATCCTTACATTTCTGTGGTAATGTAAGGGGATGTTAATAATTTATGTATATCTTTAAGTTTCTTTTTATAGCAGCAAATGCCTGGTCTAAATGAGAATGAGACYCTTTCCCTTTGATTATGTCTACTCTGCAAAAGGACTGTTAAAATGGCTTCTGAGAGTCACATTTATATTGTGTGCCAGTAATTTTGATATGAAATATATTTAATTTGCAAGTCAAAATTTATTTCTCATGTACATCTGGAAACACAGAATCAAGATAGATTCACTTCCTCCCCTACATCATCTGCAGGGATAGAAATTAAGCATGCCAGGAAATGCACTTACTGATAGCTTTCCTATTGCTTTTGATGGGTTTTTGTTGTTAGAACAAATCTGAGCCCTTTTTGAGGAAAGTRATCGACAATGGATTACTTTCAGTTGTGTTGGCTGTGTTTAGGATAGGGAGAAGGACTGAATTGTGGCTCATATTATTGGTGTCAACTGCTAATTTGTCTTTCTTTATGCATTCATAATCTATGAAATGTAGTGTTATAATTTCCTTTAAAGTAATTCTCCATGGATGTTGTTAGTAAAATATTGAATAAATKCATTTGGTGCTTCAGACTAGAAGAGTTGATGCTATGGTTGATGAATACATAAAATACATTTTAATTACTTATTTGTTGTTCTAACAACAGTTAGAAGACAAAGCAACTTGTTATGTTCAGGAGTTGAAATCTGAACAAAAAATGCTGCATGAAATCTGTCAAATTTACAGTCCTAGTTATGACCCTTTATTGTATGCGGCTCAGAATGAAGAAAATCACGTACAGATTTCTTCTAGAAATAAGACCCAGCTCTCACCCCTATATACTGGTGTAAAAATAGACAGCTTAGGCTTCTCAACATCAAAGAGGAATCTCCTTCACAGACAGGAACTGCTAAAGCTCACAAGTTCCTCTGGAAACTTTTGCTTTTTAATGCTACAAAAAGRTATTATAAATGGGGAGAAAGAGACTAGGAAGTCACGAACCGCTGTCCAGGAACACCTTTGAGGATAGAGAAACATTTGGGKTTTTTTGGTGTCTTCAGCAGCAATAAGTTTTATTTCATCTGTTATGTGTGAAAGCATCTGTATTTAACAGAAGCCTGTTCCTGTTAAAATTTATGGAAAGTCTCTGTAATTCCAGTAGAACAAATAGGCAAGTGTTTGACAGAAGACTATATCACACAGCACATTTCATTTTGAACTCCTGCTGTTCCAATCACAGGACTATAGTTTGCACAGTTTTGTATTTGTTTGAAGATGTGTGTAAGCTATAATGATTTGAGGGTTTTTGCACTTAATTCCTCCCACAAAAATGCATGGGAGGAATTTTATGTTTAAACCAGGAAAATTTAAAAAATAATACTGTGAAGTGAAACTTCCTACATTTTCCATTTTGAAGTTCAGCTGTAGGAGTAGCTAATTCAGTTTTAGTTTTGGAGGCATTGATTTTATACCAAGAATGCACATATGTGTATATAGGTATATAATTTTTTTTTTAAATAAGGAAAAATTAGTGGTTTAGGAGTAAAGCTACAGCTACTTCATTTGAGGCCTTAAAGGTGTCATAGTGACTTGAATTTAATTTTCCTGGAAGCTGAATGAGAGGGGGTAGGCACCTATTATTGCCCAGGTGTCAGAAAGAAACAGAAGCAGTGATTCTCTATGGAAAGTGCATTTTCTAAATATCTGTAAAAATTCTTTGGATAAGGGAAAAGGCCATACCTTGCTTAGGTCCATTTAAAAGCTTCTCACACTATCTTGTCTTGTTCCTCTGTAGAGCAGAGCCTGCCTCCCTAACATAAGAAATCTTAGTTACTTTGCCAAAGACACAACTGTGACAGCCTGGTCTTTGATTACACTTAAGCCCTAGAAAACCCTTAAGGATTCATCCAGAAATGGTATTAGTATGTATCTAATTAAATTATATTACTAATATCTAAAATCAAGTAAGGGGAGTGATCACTAATCAAACAAAATGGGAGTTCAGCTAAATGCAATACCTTCTCAAGTCCTCTGTACAGGTCTGAACTTGATTCCTTTCATAATTCAAAGCCTAGATATGTGTTTCAAGTTTTGTTCAGTTGTTTTCACTTTTTGACAGTCATTTGCTATATGGGTTGGAAATAGATCAGAGGGTTGTTTAAACAATCTAAAAAAATTGCACTGAAAATGGAAAATAAGAGATGCCTTACTATGAATGGTAGATACAGTGGAGATCAAAATTTGGCGTGGCATTGAGAAGCTGTTAGTAATAGTGAACTTACATTCCAAAGTGAGTGTTTATAGCATATTAATCAGAATAATTGAAATAACTCCGTTTTAGGGATCTGCACCTAACTCTTAATTTTTACTGCTGCAAAAATACAAGGCTGGCAAGACTCACCAAAGTAATGAATTAATTGCCTCAGTCCATGACATCACAGCTCTTTCCTTCCATTGAGCCCTGATGTTACGCAGACAAAATCCTTCTTTGCATGTAGTGCCTCTAGGTTTGTTCTGTGTACTGCAGAGATTTCATAGCACCACAGAGCCATGCATGTTGTAAAAGATCTCTGAGATCATCAAGACTTGACTGAGAAACAAATCCAGAAGTCTTCACCCTTAAGGGAAAGGTGACTGAACGTTGTGTGTTCCCCTACTTGCTGTTCMATCTGTTGCAGGGGTGAGTGCAAATGCTGCAGCTGTACCCCTGCATTTCATACACAGACTAAAGAATAGAAGAGCTACAGGTGACCTGCTTAAATATCTACCTGCAGGTGCAGGCCCATGGGACTCTGTGCCATATTGAATGGCATTTTTGCTGCCTATAATGTTTCTGCTAGTGTTGGAAAGAAGGATGTCACCACTTGTTTTAGGCAATTTGATCCTTTCTCAGACTGTGAAACTGGGCTTTTCTGTCTTATTAGAAAATACCATTTCCTTCTCATGTAATGCTGCTTGGGAGTGATAAAAAATGTTTTGAAGTTGTGAGGTACAATAATTGATGAGAAATATGGGTAAATGCATTATTTGCCTTATTCCCTATCCTTTGTGTGAAAAGAGGGGTCTGTTGTAYACAGAGGTACAGTAATTACCCTAGGAACTTCTAATAAGAAAGGAATTTTGGGAGACCTAATTATGGCTCTTGAAATACCATCGGGGCTCAGGCAAAGCTCCTCACTGATTTTGGATGAAGACTTGTCCTCTGAAATTGGTGGTAAAKCAAGTCTGTGTTATACATGATGCCTATTTATACACCTTTGTGCTTAATTCATTGGATACATATATGCCATCAATACCTGTGCTCTGTAATTTAAACCATTACCAAATGCATAAACTGTATGAGGAGCCTGATAGATGTATGYTTAAAGATAATTATGCATTTACTGTGTTTTAATTCTGATTATTGTTTTCTGTCAGCACACTTRATGTGTTCAACTATTTTAGCAGTATTTGTCATTATTCTGGCAAATCATTGCTGTAAATGAATCACTGCTGGGTCCCATGAAATTCCAATGCATTTTTTTCATTCTGTTCAGTTTTTATCCTCCAGTATTCAGCTGTGTGTAAACTGAATGTGAAGCCATTAGAATCATGAGCTCAGTAATAGCTTGACTCACAGCAATGTGGAGAAGAATGAAAATAATCAGCTGTGCATGTTAATTGTAAAATATTATTAATGGTATTTCTCTCTTGTTACAGAGAAGTTTGAAATATTGCAACAAGTCCTATGTTAGAATAATTTATTATTGTATTTATATTATTAACTTTGTCTTATCTTAATTATAATGCCTTTTTTTTTTTTTTTTTTT
>NW_026623710.1:406815-423440 GCF_030028575.1 Malurus melanocephalus | reverse complement strand
AGATCAGTGAATGGCTCTGTTTAAACTGCCAGATGCAAAGAGCGTTAGGAGGTGACCTAGCACCAGGTCTTGGTCCTGGGCCACAGCCACCTGCACCCAAACAGAAGACACCCATTCCATCCTCACCGGCTAAACAAACTCCCCAGCCACAGCCTGCACAAAAGAAAGATGTTACTCCAAAACCTGATCCTTCACAGTTAGCRGATTCWAAAAAACCTCCACCACAAAAAAAGCAAACWCCTTTGCCCGGGTCTCCCCCTGTAAAATCAAAACAACCCCGTGCAGAGCCCGCTGAGATCTCCCAGCAAACAGATACCACTCCAAAACCTGACCAGGTCAAGCCAACGCAGGCTGAAGAGAAACAAAAACAACCCAGTGCACAGAAGCCTACGGCAGACTCTGTATCTACCTCGGCAGCACCAGAGCAGAAACAGGACTTGGCAGGACCCAAACCGCCAGCTCAGCAGAAAGCAACAGACTCCCCAAAGCCATCACAGGACACAAAACCAGCTGGGGATAAACCAGATTCCAAACCTGTCCCACAAGTGTCCCGGCAGAAGTCAGATCCCAAACTTGCTCCTCAGCCTGGGGCTAGACCAGATGCTAAAGCTCAAAAGCCCGTTGAGCCAACACAAACAAAAGATGATCCTAAAAGGTTACCAACAAAACCATCCCCAAAGCCTGATACAAAACCAGCTCCCAAGGGCCCACAAGCAGGGRCAGGACCCAAACCAGGGCCAGCACAGCCGGCACCTCAGCCCCAGCCACCTCAGAAAACTCCAGAACAATCAAGGCGTTTCAGCCTTAATCTGGGAGGCCTCACTGATGCCCCAAAGCCTCAGCCTACAACACCACAAGAAACAGTTACTGGGAAACTCTTTGGATTYGGAGCTTCATTCTTCAGCCAGGCCTCAAATTTAATTTCCACAGCAGGTCAGCCAGGCTCTCAGACATCAGCTCCCCCTCCACCTGGTCCTGCAGCAAAGCAGCCCCAGCCTCCAGCCCCTCAAACAGCCCCCAAAGAGGCTGGTCAGGCTCAGCCTCTTCCAAAAGCTGCTSCTGTAAAGAAAGAAGCCAAGCCTGTTACAACTGAAAAATCAGAACCATCAAAAGTGGATAGTGGTTTAATTAAAGGATCTGATTCGGAGAAGAAGCCTGGTTTGGCTAAGGATGGCAAGCCTCAGGCTGCTGAAGCTAAGAAACCTGATGGGCTGCCAGAACMAGAGAAAGCCAGCCAGCCTGAAATGTCTTGTCCTCTTTGTAAAACTGGACTAAATATTGGTTCTAAGGATCCTCCCAACTTTAATACCTGCACAGAGTGCAAGAAAGTTGTGTGCAACCTCTGTGGATTTAACCCAATGCCGCACATAGCTGAGGTAAGGCCATGGAGTCTGTATTTACCCTGTGTTCCTACCTGCAGGCCTCCTGTGCTGTGGAGACATAAATAGCTGATTTTTGGCTATAAATTGTTAAGAAAATTTCTTGAACATTTCATCATCTGAGGTCTTTTAAGGTTAAGTGTCTGTGTTGTTTGAAGCTTAGTCTCTTGTCAGATAGTACTTCTGATGAATTTTTGGCATGTTAAGTTGGTGTGATATAGATGGTTACTAAGGCTTTGAGACATAAGCAGATATGGTTATGAACTCCTTTGAAACTGGTGCTACTATGACACAGCAAACTACGGTACTTTCAGTCTGTTGAAGGACAAGCTTCTTTTTCATGCAATTAATTGTTGTCTGTAACGTGTTCTTCTTTAATCAGTGCCTCTGATTCAAAAAGCTATTGAATGAAGGAATGTGTTAATGCTTAGTTATTGCCCTTCTCTCCCGTTTAATATATCCCTAACTTTATTCYATTAATCTCATTCTGGCTCTGGAGTCCTTGCATATGCTGATGSTGATTAGGAAGGTTGAAGTTTGAGTGATACCTGTGTGGTGAAAGATATAATTTCTTGGCGTGAACAATACAAGGCTCACAAAGTTACTTCATTCATTAAAGACTGTCACTTTGAAAGTGCTTTTCTTGTGATTGCCTGAGACAGCTACTTACATTTAAAAGAATTACATAACTTCTTTTCAACAGTTTCCTCACATTACATGTTTTTATTCCTTTCCCTGTGTAAATTTTTTYGACAAGGGGAGTGGAGCTTAATGGAAAGGTGGAAATACATCTTAMTTGCCCTATGAATTTGGCAAGTTTAATTCAATAGAAGCAGACCACCTAAAAATACTTGTGAGCATTTGAATTGTTTAAGTTGGTCTATGCAGCACATGGGAACTGTGGCTGTCAATGATCTGCTTTTGAAATCTGAATGAATAAATGACAAATGGATGCCAGGCTTAAAGATACCATAACTGCCTTAAGGTGAGAATAAATGTTGGAATAAATAGCACATTGCAGGGAAAATATTGCTGCGGCTGTTTGCATATGCTTTTTTTTGTGTATTATTTTCTGGAATATACTATAATTTGAGAGATCTTTGTCCTACTATAATAAGCACATTTTATCCAAAACGTGAATATGTTGTCAAATGTGTTTGTGGTCCTTTAGTGAGAAAGAAAGGTTTGAAAACAAGAGAAGATTGATCAGTGACTGAAAATTTGGATTCAATTGATTTTTAACATTGTTTATGAACTGAATACTGTCAAACACTCCCACTCCTTCATCATTGTCCAGTTGTGTGCATAAACACACACACACACACACACACACACACACACACACATACACACTTACATGGATTTAAATGTGAAAATGCATACGACTTTTTCCAGAGGCACTCTAGTATGCATACACAGAGTACCATGGAAACAAGATGTGTCAGTTCTGGTGAAACAATGCTCAAATGACAACTACGCAAGTGCCAGTGCATGACTTGAGTTCTTCAGAGTTGGCTTAGTTGTGATGGTGTGGGACTGCCTTGTGGTGTGTGAATGTGTTAGCTGGATTCCTTTTGGTGAAAATGAGAAGGCTGGTATTCTGTTTCTGTTTTTTTCACCACTCTTTTTGTTAGAAGATTCTATTTGTTTCTGGTCTTCAAAATATGCAGAGCTTGAAATGTGATTGGTTTTCTTTAGTCTGACTTCCTCATGCCTTTCTTTGTTTTTTTAGCTACTGCTTGCATTTTCTTCTTCCTTACACTACACATTTCCACCTCTGTCCACATTTTCTGTCTTGCCTTCTTTTTTCCATTCAGTTTTGCTAGAAAGTGGCAAGTGACTTTTCCTTCACAGTAGGAGGTGGTTTTCTTGGCTGAGGGCATCCTGACTTTCCTTTTCATAAAGACTGGACAGAGAGAAGAGGGAGCTCATCCTTTCATATCCCAAATGAGCTGTGTAAATAATGTATTTACCCTCAGAAAGCACTTCTGTCCCTGGATGGGCAGTATACAATATATACTTTTTGCATGACAGAAACATGATGGTGAGGAAATAGTTTATGCTCACTTGCATATTATTTTCCTCCACCATATTCTTCTAATGTATTTAGTACAGTCTTGGATGTTTTATTTATTTGTCTCTTTTTCTTTGGGGGTTAGAAATGTTTTTTAGAATTGGTCTTTCTACTTAATTCTTTTTTGTTCTACCTAATTCTTTTGTTCCTATATTCTACATTCAGATTAAAAAAAATATAATTCCAGAAGCTACATGCCCTCTTGGCCACAGAAGTGATTGTGGGTGAACAAACATAATGCATATCTTAGTTTTGCTTTGGGCCTACAGATGTATCGCTGTTGTTCTGAGAGTTGCTTATGTATTGTCTACATATTCATTCCTCACAAATGGCTGGAAATGAGTGGAGTCCCATGGGCACTTCCACCTTAAGATCTTGCAGCAGGGGGATTTTTTTCCAGCCAATGTTCTGCTGTGCTGCAGACATGGCTGAGAGTACTTTTAAGGGAAGAAAGTGATTTCTTGCAGTGGCAGTTATTCGTTCTTGCCTGTATGTGACAGAAWTAACTTTCAAAAAAGTCTTTCAGCTGTTGCAAACAGTCAGTCCTCTAATAACCCCTCTACTGCAGAAAACAGAACTAGACTCTTACCCAGTCAAAATCAACAATATACTGTTTACTTCAGTGAAATTGTTTTGATTTGTTCAAGCAGAGAACTAGGCTAGAATAAGTTTTCTTGAAATGAGCTGATTGTTCTTTTTCTCCCTGATTTGTTGATCCAACAGTCAAACAGTTATTTACTTAAATGCTAATTTATCCATGATGCAAACAGCCACAGAAGATTAAATAAATGACACTTGATAGATTTCAGAGACCCACAGGACCATGGGAGCCCTAGTGCATTAGCAAACTCCTTATTCTGCCATTTGCTCAATGGGGAGGAGAACTGTTTACCAGCTCTGTAATTAGCTTTCCAGCTCAGGTAGTTTGAAGCAGCTCTATTTTTAGCAACAAAGCACAAGATCACAACTGCTGAAGTCAGAAATGAAATGTGTGGCAACGACCATTTTGTGMATTTAAGACACAGTGAACTGTTCAGAATATTGAGCAGGAGCGGAGATGGTTGTCTGTAATGTAATTAAGTATGTCAAAGTCAGGAATATAGAACCTGTGATAAATTAATGCAGTAATAAAACATTTTTTAAAAAGATGGGTTAAAAAGCTGAACTAAGGAAAAATAAAATAATCCAGATTTTTATATTCTATATGGGCAATATCAAAGGATAAAATCTTAATAGGGTCATGTTATGAACAGAATGAGCTGAAAATGTGAAGTGTGTATGTGTGATCGTGCTAATGGATTTAATCTAATAGAACTGCCAGGATAAAAAAAAAGAAGCACTTTTTAGTCTACTGATAGCTATAAAATTACCTGGAAAGGTGCTAGGAAGTAAAGAATGTTCCATGTGTGAAATAAATTACTGGGGCTACAGAAAGGAGATAATTGTTTTGAATGATGGAGAAGGACAGGGAGGACTGGAGAAGGGCAGAAAAGATATATCTCTGAATTGCTATGGATTTTTTTGTTTGAAAAAGATATAATCTGTTAGAGATGTTATCAGAATTGATAATACAAAAAAAATTTAGAATTATGTTTCTTAATATGTTTATTATGGCACATATAGTCTGTATGAAATTGTTTTACATTGGTGGATATGATGGCAGGAATCTAATAAAGCTTGGTGGTTTCTGTCCAGTCTATATCCTTATCTTTAGATATCCTTATGATTTTTTTTAATATAGATATATAACTTGCCAAAAGAATTTTTAAGTTTTTCATATATATATATATATATAAGCACAATGCTATCAGTAAACTCCATGGCATTACCAGGTGAAAAATAGGGACCCTGGACTTCCAGTAGGAGCTTCTAGGAGTAGCAGTAAATAACGTTTTGGAACTGATATAAGGTGGACATGAAGGGAGAGATTTTGTRGTGGCATGGTGTCATATACCTGGGTATATCTTGGGTTCTTCTACCTGCTCCCAAAATCCTGCAGAAAGGGTGCTGGCACAGGTGAGTGAGCACCCAGTGTGAATAAATCTGCTAGATTCTGGTTTTCCAAGACTTCCCTGATAAGTGAAATGGAGAGAGGCCCTGAGCAAGTGTGGCCTGATATTCAAGCTTCAAAAGTAGGCTTTAAAATATAATTTAACCCTCCCACCCAAAACCTATATTAAGTGAATCAAACACAGCTATTGAATGCCCAAATGTGCTTTGGACTTCTTAAGACAAGTGTGCAGCTTATTATAAACTAATAATCCATCTATTATTCTAATGAAAACCCCTAAAATAGTTTACTGCATCATCTGAGGTGACACCCATTKCCTATCTTTAATTAATTAACAGCTCTGTACTGTCATGTATTTCCTACTTGAAAAGCTCAGACCACTCTGCAAACTGGCAGGTTTAACTCCTATAAGAAATTCCTGTCTTCTCCCTTATGTTTGGTGATGAGTTGTTTTGGAAACAGATGGTGTCTGGGAAACAGTGAAGAAGAATTTGCAGTAAAGATACAAAGAGAAAAACAATCACTCCTTTCAGTTGCATAATTTATCTTCTCTGCTTCTTCCCTCTCCCTTTAAAGATCCTTTTAAAATTTTGATTGCAAGAAAGTGAATGCTATTACTGTTTAATAAAGTAAATAAATAATACAGAACATAATAGGCTGAAACAATGTACTCCCTAACATTTATGGAAATKATATCCATTAAATGATAATTCTTTATAATTGAGAAAATATTAAACTAATTATTATTTTGAAAGATAAAATATGGCATTGAAAAACAGAGTGCATTTTAGATGATCAAAACCCCACTATATTTCTTGACTATTCGAATGAAATTAATTTCACTCTAAATTAGGTATCCTACTTTTCTGTTTAAGTTAATCAATATGCATAATAGAAAAAAAAAATTAAAGTGGAAATATTTTTCAAAGCAGAATGAATCACCTCTTTGATTTTTTCTATAAAGCACATGTATTGTGTATACATGAATGGGAGGGCTAATATGGAATTACTCTGGATGTTTAGTAAAAATTAAACACAAATAAATATTTTTTTAAAAAATAATACCTGAATTCACTTTTTAAATAAGGCTGAAGAGCTTAAGCTCTAACAGAGTTAGATTTCTGGTATTCACATTTGCAGAGGTATTTAAATACTTAAAGACAGACAGATACTTTAAGGATGTTAGGAACTTGTGTCCTTCTCTGGTGCCTCAGCTAAAGCTGTGTTCCAAAAAACCCAGCTTTGACCTGATAATTTTACAGAGGCCTGAACTTCTGTCTTCTGCACATGGCTCAAGCTGTTCATTTTGGGCAGTGTCTAACTTCTTTTTAAGCCGCTTTGGAGTCCAGACATGGAAATTTCTTTTGGGGTCTGATTTTGGTGTGTCTTTGAGAATAGTTCAACCAGAGGCAGTAGTGCTTGGTATGAGACATACCAGCTGCAGTTCCAATAATAATAATAATAATAATAATAATAATAATAATAATAATAATAATAATAATTAGAATTAGAATTCTCATGGTCAAGTGTGATGTGGTGGTGGTTTGCCAAGTTTATTTGTTCTTCAATGGTATTATATGCAAAATTCAAATCTACAAATAGGCATGGGACTTGGGGACTCATCCTTAGCTCATGCCTGTTGCTGCCATGGTACAGCCAARCTTCTTGCCTCCCAATTTTCTCCAAGACCCCAAGAGTCTACACTCAAGTTTCAACAAAGTGGACCACTTTATCCAGATAACCTATTCAGTAGATGTTCTGTGATGGATTTGTTTAAATTTCCCATAGCTTTCTCTGAACAAATGTCCTGCAGTTCAGTAGAGCTGCTTGGTCTGGAGCAAATTATACATGAATGCAGTTTCATTTTTTGGCAGTCAGGTTTTGATGGTTTTTTCTAAAYGTGATCTTGGGACAATATTTGAAAGCAAGGCAGCTTGGATCTCCACAGTTATTAGTCAAGGCATTAGTTACAAGACTGCATTCTTGTTAATTTTCATTTTCAGTATTTATGACCATAAAATTAGGTTTTGTTTTTTCCCCACTGAAATTAAATTCAAGGAGTGAAGATTGGTCTCATTGCTCAAAGTAATAGTGTGACCTTTGGAGTGACTAATACCATGATTAATTGCCTGCTATTTGTTTTCTTTATTCTACTCTCTAAAAGTTTCCAAATTACCTCTCTGAACAAAGACCTCCATTGAAACCAACAATGAGATATAGACATAAAGCCATGTAGGGCCAGATGGCTTTTATTAACGCTGGTAATGGCCATTGATGGTGTGAAATCCAAAGGGATGTCTACTGCAGCACTGCTGCTGGCRCACAGCTCCTGTCTATCTGGCTATTCTTCATCCACTTGGAATTAATTTGCAATGAATTCTTTCCTTACATAAATTTATTCCACCTTAGATGCCTTTGCATTTTTGAAAGATAAAATWCTTAGGTGAGTGGTTAATCCAGAGCTTTCAGTATTGTTGATTCTTGTGTGWGTTCTATTTTACTCCTGTGCAGATAGTTTATAGACTAGTGCATTAGAGACAGTCAAGCTGCAGTCACAAATCTAAAACAGATTATCAGGAAAATTACTGACCTGGCCTCGAGCCAGGTGATTTTCTCCTCTGTTACTTCATTAGAAATTTGGTTGGTGTCCCATTATCAAATGAGGAAGAAGCTACGTTTTGAAAGTTAAGCTGGTATTAATTGTTTGWATTTATCTACTCAACTTTATGTTAGTAATTTGAAGGGAATTTATTGAGACAAAGGTATTTCATGTTTTTCTCTTCCATTACAGAAAAATATGGTTTTTTTCATTTTTTATTGAGAAAAATATTGCCTAATTTAGGGACTTTAAATTGTTATTAGTTAATTTCAATATAAGACCCAATGACCCACTTCCAGATTTTCTTACACAGACAAAATGTAATGTCTGCTAAGTGCCTCAGTTTCTTTTCTTTCTTTTTCTTTTTCTTTTTCTTTTTTTCTTTTTTTTTTTTTGGTTTGTTTTTTTTTTTTTTTTTTTTTTTTTTTTTTTTTTTTTTTTTTGTTTGTTTGTTTTTTGTTTTCTTGCCCAGGCAAGACATTACATAGTATCTGATCACATGAATGATATATGGAGACATTTTCATAACTTGTGTGGCCATAAAAATATAAACAATTTGGCTTTTTGTAAAAACCCTAACATAGTTTTGGTGTTCTGATAGATTCCCTATAGGGAGGAGTTTCAAATTAAATTTTTAATATTCCTGGAATATGGATAGCTGGTGCTCTTCCAAGGAACAAATGCTATAATAGCATTTTGAAAAATATCTGATAGTTTTACTTATCTGCAACCAGGATATTTTTACCTGAATATTTGTTACTGTGATTGACTGAAGTAGGACTGATAGGTATTGTAGTATTAATAAAATTCTGAGAAGACAGTATTCTGTCAATTAAAACATTTGCATGCATTTTGTGATCTCATTTCTTGAAGAATAAAGCTATTTATATTAAAGAAGTTAAGYTCCAATTCTTGCATATGTTAAAAAWTTCATGTAATATTCCTGCTGACCAAAAGCTGAATGTTTGTCGCACCACAACAGCATCTTAAAAGAAGGGTCAACATTTAACACAAAGAAATTCTAAAAAACACTTGTTTGCTACTACTGTGGGGAGATTTTAAACTTAATCGAATAGCATGAGCATAATCAAACTAATTTTGCARCTAATTTTAACTGTTTACAAGAAGTGTGACCAGCTGTAAAAATAAACCTTCATAGGTAAAGGAAGAGAAGAAATGAGCAAGTGGGAGCACTTACCTGATTTCTGTTTGTATTCTACACATCAATATTTCTCCYGGAGTAATGGAAAGAATGTGTCATTTGAGGAGACAGTGACCAGTARTTATTTTTAGTAATTCTGAAACACATATAGTTCAGTGGACCAGAATGAGAACAAACCTGGCTTTAGATTTAATGTTATTTATCTATTAAATTGATTTCTCTAGTATTACTACGAGTAAAGATGAGGGCTGAGGGGAACCTAAGCCATTATATCGTAGTGGAAAGGCGATTAGATTCATGCCAGTAAGCTGCTGGAGATGCTGTCTAGCAGCATTTCAAACAGGAGGTCACAGACTGATGTTGAAGACGGGGATTAGCTGCTGCTGTAATATTCTGCCTGAATTTTGCACAAAATAYTGTTTAGTTTGGGGGAAGGGGGAAGAATATACATTTTTGCATCACTATAAATAAAATGTAAGAACCAGTAGGCCGTATCAGACCAGAACACTCGCTGAGAAGGATGATGAGGTGTATTATTTTTCCATCTGTGTTTTGRAGGTTAATGAAATTACTCAGACAGTGAGGTAACTTAGGCTTCTAAGGACAAGACTTGAAAGACCATCTGGTGGTCTTCTGTTTTTAGTATTTCTAGGTTAGTAAATTTCTTTGTTGTCATTGGGTTTTATTTTTGTTTTCCCTTTTTTTTTTTCCTTAGCAAACAGCCCTCACATTGGAAATGGTCCAGTTGTCATGTACAGAGATTACATGTCCTTATGTATACTATTTTAATGCATTTAGTTACTTTTTTGAGAAGATTTTGTGGTTACCTGAAAAACTGGGCAGCTGCAGATGTTTTTGGTTTTTTATTTGCTTTGYTTGTTTTTTATTTTGGKKTTTTTTTTGTTTGTTTTGAGATTTCTGGCCATTTTYCTGACATCAGTAAGGCGCATATTGTTGTGATTTGTTTGGTTTTACACAGGCATTCTCATAATTGCACACATTTGCAAATACCGGAGTACACTGAAGATGTTGACATAATTCTGATCTTCATCAGTAGTTGTCAATACAAATATCTGATTTTTTTTGAAGTGCCATTTCTGTAATTGATCTTAAATTTTGTATCTCCGTTTTTATTTGAGAAGAAAAATACATATTTCTTTCCRCTGTCGAAAAGCTCTTAGCTATTGTCTTCAGGATATTAGTTAGTAACTACATTTTTGTACATTTAAAGCATGATGCTAAATTCTTAACTGTCTAGAAAAGCTGTCAGAGATGCCTGTTCCTGTTCCTCACCCTCCCTTAAACAAACATACCAACTCTTAAATGTCTGTATAAATATTATTTTCCCACAGCAATTCATGAAATATTGAACTCTGACMTAGTAAGAAAACCAGCCTGGGCACATAACCAACTTTAGATGCTCTCTTTTTACTTTGGAAATACAGTAGGAGAAAATCTGGAATATTTGAAATACTCTTATTTCTTAAATGTTTTTGTATTAAAATATGCACTAAATTTTTTGTTTGCTCAGTCAAATTGACACTGAAAAGTGGCTTAAAGTTTCAACATATTCTACCTTCTGGCTCTTTCTGGTGTTTCATAAMAGTTTTTCTATTTTTCTTTTAAAATCAGAAATGGACATTTGATTAAAGTTTCAGCACTATCTCTAAAAATATTTAGATTTTTGTAAAGCTTAATTTTAACTATAGAAAGACAAGAACTCAGAATAAAACCAAATTATGCTTCATTTTTCTTTTTTTAAGTGCAATGTATTTCCTGCTCAATGTGGCTCCAGATTGATGTTATGGTRTGACATTTGTAAGACTGAGAAAGTGTAGGCTTTGTACTCATTACAGARCAAGTTCAACAGGACTGCCTCTTTCTGTGTGTGCACCTTTGCGCTGACCTGCAATGCACTTCTGTTTTTTCCTGAATCAGTCTGAGCTAAGAACACTTGTATTGTGCTGTGTAGTGAATTTTTAAAGTTATGTGCTCAGTAGAGCTGGGACTCAATTATTCTGTTATCCCAGAYCTCTAAAGAAGAAGAGAGGTGCCATTTTTCTTCTATAGCACCAATCAGCAGAAGGATGTCCTGATCAAAACATGATCTCCCGTTTGATTTGGAATCTTTTAAAATACTTTAACTGCGCTGCTTCTTTTCTGGACCTGTAAGGATTTTGTTAGTGCTCTGTCACCCTTCAAGTGTCAAATCTGGTCAGTGTATTTTTTGTGAGGTGCAATGAACATACATTGTAGCTAAAGGAACTTGTCTTGGAATCCATAATGTTTTATAATTATATAGATATAATAGATATAATTAGAGGCTTCAGTGAAATTCTTACTTGTCTCCACCCTTCCTTTCTTTTGTATGCTATTGATAACTGCAAGATTCCGCTTTAATATTGTGAATGGGCTTATTAGGTGTTGGCCTAATGTATGATGCAGTTTCCCTGATGAGTTSCTTAGCCACATTTGAGTCTGGTCCTTGTCTTTCCAAGATGAAATGAAAGTATATTTGATGTTGTATCTGTTTGTCTTTAGTACCTGTAATGGGCAAGGTGAAGCTCYCTCTACTTACAAACCACAATAGATYATCCTGGCCAAATCCCTGACCAAAGCAGGGTCAGTTGGAGGAGGTTTCTTAGGGACAGTTAGTGTTTGAGTAGTTCCAGATTTGGAGATGGCAAMCTTTTTAGACAAACTTTGGCCACCTTCCTTTCTTTTTCCTTTTTAAGTRTTTTCCTAAATGAATATTTCTTTGCAAATAAACTTAAGTGAATAAATGGAGTGCCTAATATTTGAATTTATGATCATTTGAAATTTTGTCCGTTCATTGGATGCCATTAAAGTCAGTCTCCTTCTTTTCACTCTCCTCCAGTGATTTTGTACACACTGAGACAACCTTCCTGAGCCTTCTTTTCAGGCTTCTCTTTTCCAGTGCTAGTTCTCTCACATTCTCCTTCTATGAGTGATACTCCAGTCCCTTAATTGTGTTCATGACCCTTTACTGGACTTTTTATTTTTACTTCCATGTCTCTACTTTATTGGAAAGCCAAGAACCAGACAAAGAACTCTCCCACCAGAACAGAGTATGGGGGGATAATCACCTCTCTAGACCTGTTAGCTATGCTCCTAATAAAGACAGTCCAGGATGCTGCAAATCTTCCAGCATGGCTTTTATCCAATGCCTCCCCTTATTTTCATACAATTCTCAAGAGTACAGAACACACATGTTGTGACTTACAGCATCATGGCAGCAGRGTGAAGCACTTGACTATAAACACAACTTAAAGATATTATTGAAAGTGACAGGGTCCAGAGGAAACACAGATCAGTCCATGCTAAGGGATACTAACTCCAAACTGGTCATTAATCACAGTACATCAGTGATTTTCACACAGACAGTTATTCTAGATAGTGTAGATTTCGGATTACTGTGATATATCTACAAAATATATCCTAGCAGATCTTCTCCATGGCAGGTATATTTTGACTTCTCCAAGTTATATTAACAGGTTCAACAATAAAAGGTATAGATACTCTTTTGGAGGAGAGGAATGGTTAGGAGAAAATTCAAGCTAAAATTTCATAGGATGTTCCAAGAGTTGAACTTTGACCTGATCTGAATGTCTGCAATATTTATATTTGAATCAGTTCAGCTAAATACATCTTTCTGCTTTCCCCTCCTCTTACATAAATTTCCTATCCATATATTCTGAAAGTGTTGTTGTTTGTATTTCAAATTATGCTATTTTTTCTATTAACTGTGGGTCTTCTTTGTCTTGTCATCTTTTACATTAAAGATTTTTTTTTAAAGTATCTTTTTTTGCTTCAAGGCAGTGGAGGAGAAAAAAATGGAGGGTTAATGCGGTAACTTCATTAGTTAGTGGCTGGTTTTCCATTTCAGAACTTCTGTTATTGCATCTTGAACCAGTATATGCATTTTCTAAAGTGCAAGGCTTAAAAAACTCTGTGATTTACAGGGCTTTGAAGTACACTGCAATGAAAATTTGTTCAGTAATTATGTATTTTCTGAATCTCTATGCACGTGAAAACAGTTAATCCCTATGTTCCAATAGGATTTATGAGGTGTTTCAGGCTCCTAAAAAATAATTTGTTTGGATGACATATCCATATAGAATTAATGATTCATTACAAGCACATAAGCTATATTTTTTTATCTAAACTTGTTATTCAAATATAAGTAGTTATTTGCCTTTTAGATCCAGGGATATGACATCAGAAATGATGTGTTATCACTACAATGAAATTCTACAAGAGCATATATTATAAATTCATAATTAGTAGCTAACAATTATTGATATATTATAATTATAACAGGAATCAGGATGAAATTTTTGGGTCTTCATGAGCATGCAGGATATAATTTTCAGAGCATGTCAAGGAAAAATTTCTCTAATTTTCTTTCTGAATCCAAGGCTGTGACAGTGATTGCATTTCTTGGATGACCTTTGCCCCTCAGTTTGCTTTATTCCCATTGACTCATTTTGTCCTTATGACTTGGATTAATTCTGTGTGCATTACGGGGTATTAATATACTTTTAAATTAGTTTCCCGTTGCTTGCATAGATTGTATAAAATGTGGCCTCATAGTCTATGAAATCATTGAACAATGCACTGAAAAGCATTCAATTCCTTTTAGTACTAAAGTTTGTATGTCTGCAGTAGAAAACAGCAGAAATCAAGGTGTCCTTGCAATGACAATTCAGTTTCCYCTGCACAGCTTCTTCTCTTTATGCATTGGAATCTTATTTACGCAACCCCTCATTAAAAAGGAAAAGGAATGCCAGTACATTGACACTGTTTTAAGAAGGTCACACTGAATTTTTAAGTTCAAAGTATGTACTTGCTGATAAAGTGGGGTCAGGTACTAGTAGTTGGAAACTATTCATTCCCCTGGCACACCTTCTAAGACCTTTCACATTTTTGAATGTACCTTACGTGGGCAGTTTCTGTTCACATAAAAATATTTATGTCTGCTKGCAGGTCTCATCTGCTGTTTCCTTGGCATCACTTATTTCTCCATGCTTGACTTCAAGTTTGTTGTACTAAATCTGTGTGAGAGAAGATACATCTTGAATTTTGTGTTTGAAACACWAGTATGCTATAGTATCACTCTCTTCTCTCCACGTTTTATTTTCAGCCATTTAAAGCAGTGGTTCATACTGCGTTTTCCACTTGATAGTGGAGTTAAATGTRTGAACATGATATTTAACTTCCAAAAAGATCCATTTTTTAAAACATTAGGAGAAATGAAAAAAGGCAAGTAGAAAGAAGATGCTGACAGAAAGATGATGATTTGCAAGTAAGTGCAATAAAAACTARTAAGTCCAGTTAGCAAAAGTGTATTTCCTTCCAGTTATATTCCTTATWTCTCCTGAATGTACCAAACCAGAAGGCAGTGCTTCAGCATGGCAGAATATGGCAGATGGAATTATTTCATGCAAGTATTAAAAAGAAGGGCTCTGCATTTTCTGTGTCATGATTTAGTTTTGGGCTTCAGTCCCTATGCTGTCTATTCTTAGCATCATAAACCATAATGGAAGTATTTAGAGATCCAAATGCATAGATTCATGCTGTATATCACTTCCTTATGTATCTGCAGATGGTGCRTATATTTTTGTATATTGGATTTTATGGTGGTTAGAATACATTTGATGGGGTAAATGTAGGGGAGTGCAAAGATTCATTGCAAGTGATTCATTCAAAGACTTGTATGACTTTTGAAAGCCATTTGGTTTCARTGAAGACTCTGAATCATTACCTTGCTTCTTTTCAACTTTGATGATTTTTTTCCTTGTTCAGTCAGAAAGGGTGCATGTCTGATCTATTAAATGTTCAAATGCTTGATGTTAAAGCATTTATCTATATACAAGTAGAATAAAATCAAGTAAGACCTTGTAGTGCATAGAAAGGGAATACAGGAGGTCCATTTTTCAAAGGTTTCTGATTCAGACCCCAGAWGAGCACTCAAATGTAATTCCAAGTGAGGCAAGTGAAAGCAGTGTATGTTTGAATTATGCATGACCTGCAAATATAAAGGCAGAAAGTCATGCAGACTTAGTCACAGGAATGGATTTCAATGATCAGTCGCAAGTTAATCAATGAAGTTTATCAGGTTTTTTTCCCTGGTCTCAGTGAAGTTTAAAAGTTATGAAGTTCTCAAACTCAGTTCTTGAGGACAGTCTTTCCAGTTTTTAAAAATTCTTCCCACAGGAAGCTACTAAAAGGGAACGATGAGTCTGTAAGTTCTATATGGAGAGTTCTCACCAAGAGAATTGTCTTAATTTTTGCAGTGGCCTTCATTCTTCATCACAGGTGGAAAAATTATGGAACCAATGGCTTGTAAACTAGACAGATGTGTTTAAGGAAAGGGAAAGCACAGCACAAGTAATTTCTTGTCCATCTGTGGTTCCATGAGAAGRAGATGCACTTTGCCCATGCCAGAGCTGCACAGCACCTACTCTTGTGACAGCTGTCTGTCAGCATAATCCTGTTAAGCTGACTGAAGTTATGTGGAAGGTGAGATATGGGAAGGAGTTACAAGACAGAGATGTCWTTAAGAAGAAAGGCACCTCAAAATTAATCAAATAGCAAACATAAATGCAATTTTCCTTGATTTATTTCTCAAGAGTTGATGGAAATGAGTCTGATTTCAGAGAGGCTGGCATTGCTCAATCAGAATCGTGTAGCAACTGTTCAAATCAATAGAAATATGTTTCTTGGTTTTAGCAGATAGTGTTGTCTGACAGGATGTGACTATAATAAGTCGGCCTTAAGAACTAACAGCAGCAGAACTAAATGCCAGTTTCTGTCTCTGGGGATATATTTTCATGGTGGCATTTAGGATTTTATAGATTCATCTTCTAAACTGATTAGCTAAGTGAGAAACTTTGGCTCTCATTAGTAGTTATTTCCAGATATGTTCAGAGATATAGCACTAGAACCCTAAACATTACTTTACCAGGCTTAGAAGGATTTTCAGGAAATTTCAGAAACTCACATTTCAAGCCTTAGTCTTGCAAGTAAAAAATTTTCACATGAATAAACTGATCTCCTTCAGCCTTCTGGTTATGGGTAGCGTGCTGCTGTGCCCAAATTCTTTTGAAAGAGTGACATTCTACAAGGAGATCCGTTTGCTTGATTGAACTTTTCAAAGAGAAAGAGAAAGCTTATAAAGAAAGTAGGTGACAAATTTCATTCTTCTTGAGTAAAGACCATTATGATGAATGAAATCTTTTAAGAAGGTGACTAATGTGGTGCAATCATTTAAAGTGATGCATGCTGGTTTTTCTTGGTACTTCTCTATGTGCATGGATGTGGAAGTTTGAAAATATGTAATTGGTTTGTGATTAGAAACTTTAGTCATATACCCACAA
>NW_026623710.1:391188-406665 GCF_030028575.1 Malurus melanocephalus | reverse complement strand
GAGTTTTTATTTTATACATATTAGTGCAAGGAGGGGAAAAATTATTAGAATTTGGAGGAGAAATCTGGAAAAATGGCATCTTGAAACACTATTAAGAAGCATACTGAAGGTATAAATTTTGAAGTGGCACTTTGAAGCGGACCTGTGTCTCTATAGATTGCTGAATCTAAAAAGATCAACAGGATAACCAAGTCTGAGTCAGTGCTAATACACATTTATCATTTGTGCTTCCATTTGTATTAGTGGTGATGCTACTGAAACCTTTGTTGTCAATTCTGTCAGCAGGCAGCATGAGCAGGCTCTGTAAATAAGGCTGTTGACTGTCAGCAAGACCTCATTGGTGAGGTGGGCAGTGAAACAACATCTGAACAGGGCAAGCAGAACATGGAGGGGACATGGGATGAGGGATGTTAGAAAACTAACATAGACATTTAAATTGCAGACACAATGCCTGAGGTTAGAAGGGACATCTGTTGGTTTTCTAGTCCCACCTCCTGTTCAAAGTAGGGTCTGTAAACCACACCGGGTTGCTCAGGACTTCAACATCTAGTTTTGATTGCCTCCATAAACAGAGGCTGCATAACATCTGTGGACAACTTATTCCAATCCTTCAAAGTCCTTGTGGCAAAGAAAGTTCTCTATATGTTCAATTTAAACTTATATCTRTAGTTTCTTGTCCTCTTAATGGGCTGAAATCACTTTGAAGTGCCTGGGTCTGTCTTCTCAATGCTCTCATATGTAACCTTAGGTTTCTGTTCATCTCCTGAAGCAGACTGCTGCATGCTGAACCTCTGTTTTTCCCCTCCTCTTCTTCTCACATGGGAGTTTCTCTAACCATTTTTGTTTCCTTTTACTGAGCTTCAGTTTTTCACTCTTTTTATGGCATYGGGAGAGTGATACTGGATGCACTTTGTTAGATGCAGTCTGAGGACTACTGGGTAAAAGTGCTCACTTACACCTACTGGCCATGGGCCATTTAAAACAGCCCAAGGTGCTCAGGTGTTCTTTGTGGCCAGTGTGCCACATACACCATATTTAGCAGGGGACRCACGTTTTCTTGCATATTTAGCATAGAAACTACTCTTGTAGCCCTTGATGTCCTTTGCCGTTTCAATCCCAGCTAAGCTTTGCTTTTCCTAGACAGATGGCTGTGCAGTGTTTCTAAATTCCTTCTCTGCAGCCTGTCTAATTAGAAAGCTCATTCTGGAGTAGAGGCAAGGTTCAGAGGTCCAGGCATCCTGCCCCATATTTGTAGCCAGTTACTCTAATGACATAATCCTATTGCAAACACTATATGCAGGAMTATTTTGGAACACAGCTAGGAAGCGCAAAGAAATATAGAAAAATGCCCTTTACAGTTCTGTTTGGGGTTTAAGGTTTACATATAATAATGCAAACCTTTTTTGACAGTCTCCTGGTCCAAGCATACACTGTGCCTGTTATGGCAATTTATATTTCTGATAGCCATAGGAAACCATCTCAGCTTCTCGGAGATGATAAAACTATTGCCATTGTGACTCAAATTTACTTGAAAGTTAATGCAATTGTCCATCTCAACTTTATGATAATGTCTCATTGTTCTGAGCTGAGCTACTTGGCACCATTGTATCTGTCATATTTAATAAAGATMTATTCATCTTCAACTTTATTTATGTAGGAATTGCCAGATTTAGCATATCAACACATCACATTGTATCATTGCTATGTGATCGGGTTGGTTTACCAGAGCAAAGAGCTTGTCCTTCAATATTTTAAATAATGTGAGTTATTGTGTTTATCACTACTCATAACAAAACTTATTTTCCTATTGTAACATATGATTAMAATTCTGACAGATGCTCCAAGGTTGCYTGACAGAGGTGTTACTATATGTTACTATTTTRAATGACTGCTTATTTTCATTTGTCYTTTCATTATCTCTAATGAATGATGGCATAGCATAGTGGGGGGAAAAATTATGTTAAGWCAATGTTGTGAAAGAGACAGTTTTAATGTGGTAAGCACAAAATTATCTTGGCAGGCCGAAGAGACTAATATTCAACTATATAGCTCATTTTTAGGAAAGGACAAAAAAAAATTCTTAACCCCCTAATACCTTGATGTTTAGTGAAGATTTAATTGTTGTGTTAGCTAAAGAAGGAAGCATTTTATGTATTACTGGTCCACAGGTATAGTTTAAATAGAAGTTGCTAGTTCTGTGTGGATTGAGTGTATGTTTTTATTTTGAGATTTAAATGCCAGATTAGAATCAGTCTAGGGGGTTGGATTATGTGTAATGGCCAGAAGCAGTGAGATCCATGGTCTTTTTTGTAAAAGTCTGTGACCAGACCAGCTCTGCTTGGCTGAAGCTACTGACTCAGAGTAGGAATGAAATGTTTGGTTAGGATCAAAAGTGGAGTGCCTTCCTTTGCAYGAGGGCACAGCCAAGCACCATAATGCCAATTTTGCTACTGCTCAGCTGGAGGAAGGGCAAATATTAAAGGTATATTTCCCACCAAGTCTCGTCCAAGGCTTAGATTTGCAAATTGATTTGGCAACTGTTGACCATCCTCATTTATGAAAGGTAAGATTACCTGAACACATGAGTACCATGCACTGAGAAGTTAGTCAGCAGGCCTGACAAGGTAGCCCCAAATCTGTGTCCGCTGAGTAATTCTTCCTATTATGTCATCAGATATTTTTTTTATTTATGCAAGAAGATGGTTATTAGAATTATCACAGAAAATCATGGTTCATGGTTCATTTCCATGTGAACCTCTGAGCTGTTATAAGTCAGACAGCAGATTACAGCCCATCATTTGCTCTTACTTAAATCATTATGAATCTGAAGTAGCTGCACTGATACGGTAGAATTTCACTCATATGCACCAGTTTATCTGAGAATGGAATGAATTTAAGTCATTAAATTCAGGCAAGACATCTTTTCCATCCAAGTGGATCTCTGTGCCCATAGTAACTCATCTCTGTGCCCTTAGTCACTCATAACATTAGCTGTAGGTGGACTTGGACTGAGTATTTGGAACTCTTGATTCTAAAAGTGACCATCCATGGGCAATGTTTTGCATTTTCTCTTCCCAGTCATTGACTTGACTGTTTGGTCTGCCAGGTCTGTTTGCTTTCCATTTTATTCAATGAAATCCTAGATGTGTTTTTTAAATGCTACTGAAATATAAATGATATCAGCCTTTAAAATAGGAATTACTAAACTCTAGAAAGTTTCCACCTGCTTGTAAATAACTATACAAAATATTTGCTCCCTAATGCTTGCTGTTCAGCAGAGAGAACATTTTTGATTGTTTCTATACATCCTGCCCTGACCTAGCTAGGAATGTAAATCCTCAGAAATYATTAGGAATCTGTCTTTGGGAGATTACTGCCTCTATTTTGCATAGCTAAGATGTCTGTAGATTTTCAGAAATGTTCATTTCCTTAACCTTCCATTATGTGCCTTTATCTAAAATGAATATGAAGATAAGTTTTGTTTGTTTATTCCCATTGAATAATATAATGCTTTTAATAATAATAATACTATAATGCTTTTACATAGTGGTGCTGTACAATAAATAACTCTCTGACAAAGGAAAAGCATGTTCTTATAGTCTAAAAGAGGGGTTTAGATTAGTTAATCATTACTGGGCTGTAAACTTAAATTCTAGCACACACTCTAGGATAGGAAGTAGTGGGCATGTGAATCCTAGATTAGCCAGAATTCTGGTGTGCTGTAATGCCAGAGTGRTGGAATGAAAGGCCAGTAAGTTTTTGGCAATTTATTCTTGATTTACACAAAATATATGTTTTTGTGACTGTTGTTCAAAAATAGGRTTATATATTGGAAGGGCTCCCAAGAAGCTGTAACAACTACTTTATATGTAAACAAAGAGAAGACATSCAGAAACAAAGAAAAATATATTTTCTGTCTGTTTTCATGAGGATGAGCTTTAAGATCGGCTTTTGTGACATTCTTTGAGAATCCATTGAACATAAATAGCATAGAGCTCTTGAGGTAAACAATGTTCATTTCAAACAGAACATAGTTAATTTTAGAGAATCGGAAGAGGTACAGGACTGAGSACAACCAATTATTGCAACAAAGTAGTGAGAATTGGTGATAATATGCTATTAATCCATTGTTATGACATGAGGAAATACTACAAAAAATACCATGGAAATCAGGAAAAAAATAGATGCAGTTTATGTAATAGAGATTGTCTCAGGTTGGGTAAGACTGTTTGGTTTGTGTTAAGTGCTAAGTTAGACTAATTGAAAAAAGGGATTTCTTCTGCCTGTGAATTGTGTAATGAAGATGATCTCTCAGTTTAAATCTTCTCTGATGAGTGGCTGAGCAGCTGAGCAAAGAGCAGAAAAGTGCCATCACCTACAGAGTAAGGACTGTCAGATTTGTGAACAAACCTCTTTCTCTTTTATTGTTCTGAAGATTCATATGCCACCAGATTTTGATTGGTGACACTGTTGTTTGGGTTTGTTTTGTTTTTTTCCTCATTAATAGTAGGCAAAGTCTTCATTTATTTCCATTCTTTGCCTACTAATTATCACATATTCAAAGAAAAAGATTCTTACATAAATAATTTATGGTTAGATTTTAGTCTAGCTTCAAAGTGATCTGGAAAAGGAGAAAAAGTGGTAATTCTGAAAACCAAAACTCAGGCAGCCAGCCACTCACCATTTTCGACCTCATATACAGCCCTCATCCTAGTACCATATTAACTAAAACATCTTGGAAAACAGAGCGGGTTTCCATTGAATCAGCACATAAAGAATATCTTTGAAAAAACCCATTTCCTGTTCCATAGGTTGGCAAGTCTTGTCTTTGCCTTTTTTTTTCCCCACAAAATATGACAAGACTGGCTGTAGCAGAGRAAAATTTGCACTCCAGGAGTTAAGGTCAAATAAAATGAGTCACTTGGAAAGTGGGTCTTTAGTCAGATCACTAGATCTGAACCATTCAGCCTTTTTTTAAAGTTCATCTATAGAACAAGATGTAAACTTTGTATTTGGCACTACTTATGCTTTTTGTATGGTTGTGGAGGCATTACAAAGGTTTCTTTTCTCTAGTCTTCTGCTTTCTCTTTGTATGCCATGTTTTTTCTAATGTGGAGAGGGAAAAGGTATCTTCAGGTTTATTACTTTCTCCTTTAATTTGGTTAATGCTGAGATTACAGCTGGTTGAAAGCATTCCTATGCTAATAGCTACATTTATTGCACTTTTATGCATTAGCAATGGTAAATAATCRCCCCAGGACAACATCTGTTCTCGTTTGTCTAGTTTCACTTATGTTAATGTATAAACTGAGCTTCTGATGATCACTTACCTACCTTAAAACTTTCTTCTGTGTGTTGTACTACCGTTTTTGGTTGCCAAATTATGTATCTAGCTAAGGATCTTTAACTTCTAGATCAGAAACAAGCACAAGTCTGGGAAGAAAGTTCTCGAAATAACTCTTCCTCTGCTCTGTCTGTGCTATGTCTGTCACTGCACTGTATTTCAGCATGGGATATATGCAGTCTGTTTTATCACATTTCTTGTAGCTACTGTTGCATACTGTCAGATCATGGTTTTGTGCTAGCATATTTCCAGGTTTTTATGGATGTATTCATTTGTTGCTTCTTTTAATTAAAATCACTGGCTCTTCACAGGAATGCAAAACACTTGGTTTTGCTTCTGTATGAGAATGGGGCTAAACAGCCCCAGGGACTGGTCAGATGTAGCTGTAGTTTATTCCCTGCTTGCTGCTCTGCCAATGTGTCCTGACTCTAGGAAAGATCAGGGTGGGAGTGGATACTCATTTCAGCTGCCATTTCTTTTGTTTGCTGATTAGGTTCCTAAATCATATCAACTGCATGTGCCTTTGACCATGTTCCTGTCTCTAGGACCAGAGTTTTACCTCCAGAGATTACCAAACAACATTTGCAAAATATCTCTTCTTTTGTGATACTTCTGGTGTGTGGTAGGATGGGACAATAAAAAGTTGTATCTAGTTTTACCAGTGCAGTTATAAAAATTATCTCTTTTATTGGAAGTGAATTGGAATGAAATGCGATCTTTAAATTCAGCCATCCTTTTAGCCAATGTGGCAAATGTGGCAAGTGTGGCTTTGGTCCAAGAAAAACACTATGAAATTATATCCTTGACAGATGTCTCAGCATAGTCAGAGTGACTAATCTTCATTTTAACTCAGCCTTATCCCAATGCAGCTCCATTAATGATTATATAATTGTGACTATGAAGCAAGACATTTAGTGAGAACTGAGCCCATCTAAATGCATTTTGTTTATTTTCCATGAAGCTGAAGTTGTGACAAGAGGACTATTAGCTGTCATTGTACCCAGGGGAACGGTGTGGTYCATGGGAATTTCAGAGATCCTGAGGGTCTTGTTTGTGTTTGGCTCCCTGTCTTCCTTCTCCTTTCTTTAATCATCTGAAACATGTTGACCACAGCCTAAATTCTGTGTAAATGAAACATCTAGAAAAATACAAAGATAACATATATACCTGAAAAATTAATGTGAAGACTACTCTTCTATGTAAGCTTTTTTTGGGGATGTTTCATTTTTTTGCTTCATTCTCACTTCAAAAGTGGCAAGTGTTAATAACACCTTAAAAAGAGTGTTCTATAATTTGTCCCAGTTTCTTTAAATCTATTTTTGTCTCTTCGTGAACATTTTCACATTCTTTACCCTTTGACTGGTATTGTTTTTAAATCTTAGAACATCKCAATTCCTTCTCTACCTGAATTTTTCTGTGCTCTGTTTCTGTGAATCAAATTGTATTGCTCTTCTGGGTTGCTTGTGGGTAGGACTGGTTACTGCCACTGCTGCCAGACTTTGCATAGCATTTTGTACACTGGTAGCTAAGAAAAAGCATGAACTTAAATGTAATTGGTTTTGCACTATCCTATTTATAGTTATTAACCTGTAGCAGATGGGTAAATTCTCCACCTGTTCTTACTGCTGCATCCAGCTGTTTCAGTGATAATTCTGATTTATCAACTTGGGAATGAGTCASAGGCAAACACAAAAGTATAAAAGCCATTTTGCTTTGGATTAAGGGAAGAGTAAAGGAAATCAAAGATGCCCTGAAATTCCACATCAGGGCCTTTTCCACTTGAAGTATTTCCTCATATAGTCTGTGATATTGAAATCAAGACAGAGATTTGTCTCCTATTCCCAGGTTTCTACTGTGACAACTGAGTTAAGCCAGCATTGCTGAGAGCTTTGAGTGTCTGAACAAAGTCAGAGCTTCTTCCCTCTATTTCCCAGTTGCTGTATTATTGTGGCTTCTTGCAGCTCAGTAGAAGTGATGATGTGATACCTGGTTCAACTCCATATCCCATCTCTGTTTTCTCCACCTACATTTCACACCAATCTTGAGGTTTGATATTGGAAGCATCAAAGAGGTCACTCTGGAGAGAACTTTTCCTTGTATTATCCAAATGTATGGGTCTTATGTGTGGAAATAAAACTTTCATGAGCCTGCCTAGGGCTCTGGGATAGTGCCTAYTCTGCCTATTATCCTTTGTCTCCAACTCAGAACACTGTGAGCGCTGTATGTCTCTTTCCTTACTTGGTGCTAACAGCATTATCTCACCCTTGTTGGAYTTAATACATTTTTCTATAAATTACTCAGTTTAGAAAGACCAGAACTGAAATATTGTGTGTTGCTTTGGAAGATGTTTGAAGAACATATGCTTGCAATTTGCGCTTCAATTTATTGTTTTAGCTGGAACTGTAGTTGCTGATGTCCATAAAATTCATCCAGATGTATTCAGTAATTCTAGGCTGCTTTCCTGGATTGTTATACATAATCTTAATACATAACTTTAATATAATGGTGAAATAAGTAAGGCATGCTTTACTATAGGATTGAAGGATAGAGATGTAAAAGTTCTTTGCATTATTAAATTGTAGATAGGATCCTTGTGTGGCTGAAGAAAGTTTCCATGTTATTTTACTTCAGTTTCTCTGTTTCCCTAAAGTCAGGTTATAAAGTTTCTCATCAGGTTTGTCCTTTCATAATAGAAAATAATCTGCCTTATTTTCCTGGAGGCAAAGCATTGCAGGAGAAGCTCCCTATCTGATGTAGTAATCYCTGATTAAAAAGATATGTCTAATAGAAACTGTCTAAAATTCAGGCATTATTTGACTCATGAGCCTCCCTTCACAATCAGCACAACTGGGAATTTCTCATGGAGCTGTCAATAACATTTAAATAACTAATGCCACCTGGGACTGATTATTGGGATTGACACAGGAAAAGCTGCACAGATACCGATTGGTTATTTCTTGCCTATGTATACCTAAGGAATGGAGGGGGACAATATTCTTCCTAAAACATTTTTAATTTTTATACATTTATAATGACTCATAGGCCCTRTGAAAGGAATAATCATATGCTTAGTCTTCTGTTGTATAGAGATTACAATRCAATTGTAGTCGGTATGCAATTGTACAGTGTTTCAGTTTAAAAAATGGGAAGACATTCAAGGCCAAATGGGCAATATTACTCAAATCTTTGATAAGTAAAGTTAAAAAGTCCTGTTGTTAGCCTATTTTGATGACAAAAAAATTCATTTAGAACTTGTGTGTGTGCACATGGCATCTGTATCTGGGACTATCATTCTTAGGGACATCCAGCAAAACCACCTCAGTTCCTAGCAAAAGCAGCAAGTTTGAAGCATCTCTGTCATATTTTTAGCAGCCAGAGTAGGGTGATGAGAACTAAGCCCAAACATTAACAATGCCCTTCATCCCATCCCTCCMTTCTTCCTAGGCTCAGCTTCACCCCTGAATCCTCTATGTCTTTTCCCTAGAGACACAGAAGGATGGAGAATGGATTGTGGTGAGTTCATCACATWTGGTCTCTGTTACTGCTTCCTCCTCATGGGGAGAACTTCTCTCACTCTTGCCCTGCTCCAGCATGGGACCCCTCCCACAGGAGACAGTCCTCCCCAGACAGCTCCAACATGGAGCTTCCACATGTTCTCTCTTCTTTCCTCTGGCTGCAGATGCTCTGGCACAGTCATTTTTTCCACTATTAAATGTGTTATCCCAGAGGCTCTGCCACTGTCACTGATGGGCTCAGCCTTGGCCATCTGGGAACTGGCAGGCATTGGTTTTATCAGACATGGGAAAAGCTTCTGGTAGCTTTTTACAGAAGCTGCTTCTACAGCTCCCACCTTCTACCAAGACCTTGCCATGCAAAGTCAATACATCCTGTTAGTGCTGCTGAGAACCTCCTTCATTTCATTTAATGYCYTAACAATTCTTTACTTTAAYTAGAGTTTGAAAATTCTAATGATCWCCTAGAGACACTCCTCAGCTTTGGTAGGGGTGATATGCAGATGGATATGACATATACAACTGGGAMTGAAAATTAATTCRTGCAYCCCAGGCCTTTGAGCTCTAACTCCTTCAGCATGCAACCAAGTATCCTYCTGATAGATGAGGAGTGTGAAAGAGCCTTAAGTGTGCTGAGATAGGAGAGAGATAGTGCAARTGGTGGTTAACAGAAGCAGTAAAGTGGGAGGGAATCTGGAATAAGAAGCAGCAGAAAGCAAAAACGCGATGTGATTTCTGTGTGTGCAGCCAGGAGTTAAAAAAGCCCCAAGGAAAAAAACAGCTCTGCTGTTGACTAACCTCTAACTATCAGGTATTTCAGAGTGGGGTGTAAGGAATTGAGATGGTGGTTGAAGAATTCCCTTTGCATCAGGGGCAGATGAATTATCTTGATTGCATGTGCTAGTGAGGAGCTTATGGCTGAGCTAGCTATATCACTGTGCACATTGCTTTTGTAATGAACAGAGAAGAAACATTAATATTTTGTGCATGCAAAAATCATCTTTAAATCTTGATAGTGTCCTCTGCTAGTGTGTTAGCTAGATTATCTTTTTGAAATTTACTGAGTACCAGAGAGAGTCTGTGTTCAGCATTTCATGAGGCRACCCTTTATTTCTGCTATTTTGATAAAGTGTAAATTAGAGTGCATAACATTCTTTTTTTTTTTTCCTCCAGAATAAGCTGCAGGCAGCTTTGTAGTGTGGGTACAAACAATTTTTTTTTGCCATGCTAAGAACGGGAGGCCAGAGGAAGAGAAGGAGGGAGGAGTGAGAGCAGCCCTGTGCTGCAGTTGGAGCGGGGGGATGTGGAGGGGGAGAGGGCACCAGCAGCCACTGTGACTTCCCCAGATTGTGACCCAGTGTCACTGGCAGGGGCTCCACGGCCACATTGCAGCTCCTGGTAACCTTTTGCCAAATTTGTTTTGTCTGTGGAGCCGAGTCCTCACTGTTCCACTGATCATTTTGGGTCAGTTGTGTACGTGGGGTCACTCAGCTCCTCTTTTACCAATCCCACTCCTATCAAAGCTTCTGTCTTTTGGAGTCTTTACAGTCACTGAAACTTATTTATTTTCAGTCACCTGTTTTTGAATATTTTTGTCTGTTAGTTCCTTGTTTTGGAACCCAGAATGCTGACAGGAGTTTCCAGGTGCTGAGCGTCATTGCCTTCAATATCACAAACCGTGTTATCTGCAGCTGTATAGCAGCTTTGACATCAACTTTTTGGTTTTTTTCTCCTTTTAGCTCCACATTTGAGGGGAGAGATTGATCATTAAGATGCCCTTACTAATTCTCAGCTTCATTTTCTGAGTGTTTTAAAATTAATTTGAAGGCTGATAATGTTTATTTATTTTATTCTGCACCATCTTCAAGGATATTCTGGAACAGATTTAGAAATTGGTGATTTGCTTATCTTGACTTGCACCTTGCGAGCACTGCCCTTTCCCTTTTGAATAGTTTTGATATTTAAGCTCCCAATTTGGGGTGACACAGTTTTCATTTGACATAAAAAGAACAKATTTATCCTTGCATGTGCTGTGAAYTTCATTTTMTTTTGATTTTCTCTATTTTACTAAGTCCTTCTGATATGCCTGGCAGCCTTTCCAAGATGTAATTAGAAGGGAATTAAATCAGTATTTGATTGGGATATTTTGCAATCTCAAATTTCATTTGAAGATATATTTTGTATTTGCAAATGTGAACAAAGCAGTGTATGTAAGCAGACAAGTGTACAGTTTTATATTCCTTATGAACTTCTAGATGTTCCCCTTTTTTAATTACATGTAGGTAAATAGATGGTGAATTACCAAAAAAAAAATTTCACTGGATTATAGCTTTATTCAGGAGTTAAATTTTGACCATGTTTTAGTGTAATGTTTCTGACTTCATGTTCAATAACATGACATCAACATTGTTGGTGGATATTAAATGATCAGCCATGGAGTGATTGATTATTGAGTTGATTGATTATTGACTATTGGCTGCTATTGGCTTTAACAGCTGAGTACAGTGATTTATRCTGCACAGAGATATTTTTACTGGCAAGGAAGTAGCCAAGGTATCATACTGCTGTATCTTCCTTTTCTTTATTTCTCTCAATCTGAACCATACAACTGGAGATAGAAGCTTTTCCTGTTAAATTAATAAAATAGATGTTATGATTTTTATTTGAAGAATTTATCAAGTAAATAATTATCATCAGTTGCATAATCGATCAGGAAAGTGAGATGCTCAACAACAAATCAGGATTGTAGCTGGCACACAACAATTTTATATGTTAGGAATCAACAGTTCTCAAGGTACATAAATAATGAATATTTAATGACTTGAAACCTCAGTAATACGTTATATTCAAGTTTTATTAAAATATTATTTTTATCCAGTATTATCCAACAGATATTATTTCATGCAATATATATTTTATACCATACCTTGCTCTTTTATTCATAAAGATATTTTTGTAGTATTTTGTTGCAATTAATCTTTATGCAGTCTCTTCCCAGAAATGAGTTATACATTTGACAGGATTTGTATTTGTTGAGATGTTTTAGGTTGAAGCAATACTGCTTATTGCCTAATCCCAAAGAGAACTAAAACATCTCAGAATGTCAATGGCATGACTTTTCTCCATGAACTTGTGGCAAATGAGATAATGAGCCTATGAAATAACATTCTATGATTCCATGATTATTGTCTTTCAGTGCTGTCATCAGATTCACACTAAGCCTAATAAATTACTGAAGGAAATATAGGATATGGGTCAGTCCAGTCCTAGATAGGATGAGGGGATTTGTGTTATGTAGTTTTTAGTTTCTGCTATTGCTTTTCATGGTCCCCAAAACCACCCCTCCCCCTCTTACCCCTAAAACAAAAGCCAAAAAATACCCACCCAAAGGATGTCTCCCAATCCAGAAGATCAAGTGGAAAAGTCATGTGGAATAAGTTACAATTGTTTATTTTTTGTATTTGAAAGAATACAAAAATTTGAGTAATTAAAAACAAACAAACAAACAAACAAAACAAAAGTGACTGAATATTTCTGTAAACACCTACCTCTTGCAGACAAGTAACAGTTTCAGTCATGGAAACTGGCTYTGTGAATAATTTCCTTGGATGTTATAAGAGCTACCTTATTTACAGAATGACTTGCTGAATGGCAGTTGCTGAAAGATTGCTTTTGAGTAATCAAATCGTTTGATAAATAAATCAGCCTTGATTGAAAGAGAAARAAAAACAAACTTGAAATTGCATCAGGCAAAAATTAAACCCCCAGATTGTTATCATAGCATAAAAATTGATATAAATAGGTGAAATTAAATGAAATTAACAGCCCTTTAAAAAGACTTAAGAAGGTTGTAGAAGAGAATGTTGCATGTTTTGCTTGTGTCAAGTAACGGATTAGCTGAACTTTAGCAGGATRTCTAAAGCTGTTGCAGTTGCACTTATGTAGTCCCTTCTTCCTCTGTTTTCATTACCAATCCCAGCTCTAGGAATATTTATTCTGGCTCAGAAAAASTAATTCTGTCTCTCAGGACARYAGCTGCCATGGCTGTGAGCTGGGCTTTTAAAGACTGAGGAAAGGGGGAAATAACCAGCCTAAAGCTGWTCAGTATCTTTTCTGCTATTCAGTGTATGAAGTACTAATGAGGTTATTTAATTCTGTATCTGACAATGAGTRTGATAACACTCAAAACAGATTAGGACCCCATTCTGAGAGAAGACTCCTCAACAATTTTAAAGAGGAAGATCAAAGCAATATCTTCATCACAATTATGTACGAAAACAGTTTAGGGAGAGAGTCACTCGACCCAGAAAGGGCTACAGTAATCCTTACAGATTACTGCAGAACTTCTGCATTGCCTGTCATCCAGCAGGTATCTCTAAATACATTTCTGAAAGGAATAGTTAATTTTATTTTTAATGGCCAACAGGCATAGCTACTCATTTTGACCTCATAATTCTGAGGTTAATTTGTTTTAAAGCTGAGAAAGAAAATATTCTGAAATTAAGATGTTTGAAGTTGAAATTACTTTATAAAGAAATATGTGTTACTCCTAAGAGTATACAGGATACTGAATACAGACTAATGTTCTAATGTGGCAACAAAGAGTTTTGGCTTTTATTTATTTAATATTATTTTTTCTTCACTGAGTTGTGGAAGGCAAACACTTCCTTCTAGCAGCAGACATGTTCTCTTCAACCAGTAATTTCTTTTTAGATAGAAAATTAAAAAAATGTAGAAAAAATTACAATTACCAAGTAAAATTCCTTGAAATACTTGTAACAATGAGTTTCTAGAAATGCATTATGTTAGTGCAAGTATACTATTATTAGATGTTTGTGCTTGAGGAAGATGTGATAGCAATGTATGTAGGAGCAGAGAAAAGGTGGAAAAATCAATGTTAAATTTGTGAATTAAGGATAAAATTAATTGCCTAATTTTAGCCAAAATGACACTATCAGCTTAAACAAGATAACAACTARCTTAGAGTTGTCATCTTTTATCACATAATGTAATGAAACTTCAGTACAAATTTGATATAAATAGCTGATAAGCCCTTCTTTAGTACAAATTAGCAAATTCAAGCATCCCTTTTTAAAGCAAATAAACACAGTAGCAGATAGTAGAATAGTTATCTTAAAGTTCAGGTGTAATAGTAAAAAGACAGATTTTTACTGGTGTAGATTATTGCAGGTGGCTTTTGATTCTCTGAATAGTATAACTTGTTCTTTGTGAGGAAGGTTTGTAAGTATCATTGTGGTGAAAATGCTACCAAAAAAAAAATTTGGATCTTTTTTTCCCTCAATTTTTTTTGTTGTTGCTGTTATTTTGCTTTTTTTTTTTTTTTTTTTTTTTTTTTTTTTTTATTCTTCCAAAGCAAGACATTATTTTCTTTTGTGTTTCAAAAGCTACTTTTAACCAGATGGATTTTTCTTAAAAAGAATTGCAATGCAAGTAGAATCTGTAAATTCTTAAACTCTATTCAGTYTGAATACTGAAAAACTACTTTACTGATTGGAATTTCTCATATGAAGGAAAGAACAAGAGACTATTTCATGTCATTTGAGAGTTTGGGACATGAAAGAATCTTAAGTAATTTAAATTCTTACCCAGAGAATATTGCCTATTTTGAAAGACTCTTATCACAATTCAATGTGACTTTGCATATTTTGTTTTTTAAATCCCCACAGCATTTACAACAGTGTGTTGTAGCATTTATAGTAGTGAATCAGATCATAAAACAAATCTTTGAAGGTTTTGCTAAGACATTCTTGAAAWTTTTTTTTGTTTTTCAGTATGGTTGATGGAATATCTAGTGAACTGGCAGGTAGTTACATAAAGAGTGGTAAAATCTCTTTGGGTGAATATAACAGTATATCTAATGTGACATGCTGGAGAAGAAGCCGTGTTTTAACAAAAATGATGCTTCAGAGTTCAATTTAAAGTTGTTTTTTTCTTGATTCAGATTTATTGTAAGTGAAAGATTATCCCAAGCAGTCACTTTCTCTCCTTTCCTTTGATGAACAAGAAGCACTGGATAAAAAAAAAGCTTTGGATTTAGTGATACTCTTGCCTTTCAAAACTGGGAAACCATGGTTAATTTTTTAGGATCAAAGGAGACTCTGAGACTCAGTCCCATTCCATATGGGGTATAAGAATGAACAGCATAAAGACCTTACAATAATACAACACCTAATGGATAGCTGGACTCTGCTCTGCTGCCTTTTCAGTAAATCCATGCTTGAGTTTAGCTATTGCTAACAGGGATGAAGAACTCATCCTGATTGTCCATCATCAGAAAAGAGRGCAAAGTGGCAAAACCTGCATGTCAGTTGTAAAAGGGAGAAAAGCAAATAGCTTCAGGTTGTACCATCTCATTCTGAGGTTTTATATTAACTTGCACAAGATGTAGCTGTTTTCCATTACCTATGGATGCAATGAAGATAGAGCCAATTTAGAATTGCTTAACCATAATCACACCCACTTAAAAATCACTTCTGCTTTTGCGTTTGTGCCGCAGTTCGAATCCACTAGTGAATGTGCTTAATAATGATTTACCAAGTGTTACTGCAAACAAAGAATTCCTGCTGACAGAAAACAAATGACTGAGTTAGAAAATTGACT
>NW_026623710.1:373826-391103 GCF_030028575.1 Malurus melanocephalus | reverse complement strand
ACAACCTAATTGACAGAAAAGAGTTGTGATCCTAGATAAATACCAGCCAGCACAATGTTTTGCCAAATGAATAGATACTTCAAGAAAATATGTGCTTTGGCTTTCAACTCTTACAGTAAGCTGGTTATATTTTATGTGTATGTATGTATTGTCTAAAGGCACAGAGTGAGGAAACCTGCAATTGGCAGGAAATCTTTATTATTTTTTTTTTAAATTATTTTTTTTTAATTCTTTCTTCTCCTTCTCCTTCCCCCTCAGTCTTTTCTCTTTCTGGTGTGGTAAATCATGCTGGCCTTCCCTTCACAACATATGATCAGATTTAGAGAATACCAAATTCCAGTTTATACCTTTGTCTCTCTTGAGGGATTTCAAAGCTTCTCACTCCAGAGACAACATAAACAATCAGATTCTTCTGCAGCTCAATGGTTGCTGAGTTTTCATGAATGTGAATTTGGATTTGGGCACTATAAATTGAGATGAGTAAGATTTAAACACTTAGRTGAACTTCTATATCTACCTCAGATGCCCAATAAAGATGTTACTTGACTGGCCTGCTGGTTATTTTTATTTTGAAGATGAGTATTTCTTCAAAGAAATTGCTGCGTGCTTAGCAGGGCAAATCATTGGTACTTTGGATCCCTTAATTATTTGCTGTTAGTGTTGAATTATTTACAATTTATTAATCAGTTTATTGTTATAAATATTATATAGATTAGTATACAAGTAATAGTGTAATATGCACAACTGATACTAGGGATGAACAAGTCAGATGTGTATTATCTGTGTTGTCACATGTGTTTACACATCTAAGTCATGTTTCCCTCATTAATATTACTCTGATGTTACCATCAATATGAGAGGATGAAGAAGGGTTGTAACACCATTTACTGYACCACAGMTTGCTGCAGCAGCACTTAAGCAGARGAAACACTCTCCATAGTYTGGRGGTGTKGTCCTGGGCAGGCCATTTAAGATTTAAATAGGAATGTGTTGACATGAATAGTAGGAAAATGAGACAAGCACTCTTTAGTTGAGTGCAGTGGAGCCATGCTGCAATGGAACTCTGACTCCTAAAATTGTTTTTCTCTACAATAGGCAAACTCAGGGCTGTGTAACCCCATACAGTCACTCAAMTTTTTGGTTAGAGAGTTTCTGTAAGTGTGGGTTTAAATCTGCTTGTACAGACAACAGAATTGAATCTGGGTCACCCATATCAAGTGTGCAGGTGTTTTAACCAGCAGTTATTACATAAAACTGAGGACTACAGATTTTTTTTTTTCTCTCTTGTGGTCTTATATAAGAAAGCACAAAATGCCACTGCAATTYCCACTGAGTTTTCCAGCTTCCCTCTGAAAGGCATGCTGGCTCAAGGTTTAAATGGAGGATTGACTACTTTCTGTTTCCTTGCCTGGCTTCAATACAGATTAGCTCTGCAGATTCGTGTGCCAATACTGTGATAACCAAGACTCACAGTGCTGGGTGAGCACTAGGTAGTGCTAAAATGGGGCATTATGGCATGGCCTTCAGCAATAATGTTTGCAACATCTGTTATAGACTTTGACATATTTAGATACCTTGATATAAAGCTGCTGCTTTCCAGACTGGGAGTTTCTAAATGGTATGTGTAAGTTTATGTAATTCTCAAATGATAGCTCTGCAGGTAGGTTTTACTGTCCTTTCGCTTTTGGGAAATAAGAAGTTGGGACACAAAAGTTAGGGTACAAGCTACCATGTAAACAGACAAATGTAGAAAAAGCTGTCTTAAACTGAATTAGGGCTTTTGACCCAATTTTTGGTATTAGTTAAATTTAATCTCTCTTTAATTAATTATTTCAGTTAAAGAATATCAGASCGAAAGCATTTTCCCCTCTGTCAATGTTAATATCTTAGATCCTCAGCTGGCATCACTCCATAATTTTCTTGGAGCTGAACCCGTTACATCAAAGGAGGATCTCTCTTTCCCTTGGTGTTCAAAACCTGTGCTCATCCAAGCTTAAGTTTCCCTGCTGTGCTCTCATTCCTCATCTGCCTGTGCCCAAATTGCTTGTGCATTTAAAAAACAGTTAGGAAAACACCGTAGTGAGGTTCTCTTCTTGCCTGAGGAAAAGTCATGAGACAAAAAATTAACTGCAGTGTGCTGCTACTGTGTGTGCATGYATGTATGTGTACACATATAGATAAAAAAATGCATGCAACATATACATACATATGTTCACATATACATATATTATGCAATGTGTATTTTTATTTAATGTGGCAATGTGTCCATATAGTATGTATGCATATATAGTGTGTTTCGCATGCTAGTGGAAAGGAAATAAAGAATAAATAAATACACAATCTTCATGGAGGCACCAAACCTATTTTACATAATATACTGTTATTTGTCCCTTTGGGAGACTGAAGGAAAAGAAAAGCTTAGATTTTAAATCATAGAAGAAAGGAGAATCAGCAGCATTCTTAATAAACAGGTAGGATGCAATCCTGACAACAGCTGATTTATAATTAATTCTCAGAAATCAGAATTATGAATGAAATTTAAATGTAAAAGTCTAGAAAAAGGATTTTTTTTAAAAGTTACTGTTAAACACTTTTTGAAATCAATGGGGCTAGTTTTTAGGGCATGTTTTTCTAACTTCCAGGAAAAAAAATCTTTTTTCACTATACTTCAGTGAAAGAAAAAACTGACAACTGTATGAAGATCAGCATTGTTACCTTGATTAACCTTTTTTTCTGTAATTTTTCAATTAAAGAAAAAAATACCGAAATGTATATGTCTGTATTAAATTACATAATATATATTTAGGTCTCTATATGAAAGAGGCCAGCTATAGATACAGCCACKAACTTCAGATATTAATTTATGTTCTTTTTAATAAATGTTGCAATAGAGTATGTGAATGTAGCTTGCAAGTAGTAAATATCAAAATAAATAACATTCACAAACATCACATGACAGTGGTCAGGAAGTGTTCTCTGTGTGTTTATGKGCATATATGCAACATGCATATGTGTATGTGTGCAAACAATGTATGTATTTGTGTGTACTCTATGCATGTAATTCTGGAAAAATCCTTTAGAAAAATCAAATTATTGCATATGAGGAATTGTGCACACACACACACAGACAAAACACCAGGTTCTGCATTCTCCCATGAAGTCCAAGGGATTATTKTTTCCCATGTTTTTATTTGAATCCTGACCTTGTTCAACATTGGGAAACCATACTGGCTTTCCTCTCAACAGCAGCAAATCAAAGAAAAGAGTGTTTGGAACGCACCCAGATATGGGAGGTCGTACAATATAAGCAGCATTTATGTTTTCAGTATTATTTCTGTCAACAGGAGGTTAATATATCRGAAATATCCTTATCTGCATCTCAAAGTCATCAAAATAATCTGTTTTCTATCCAGTTGAGTTCCTGAGGAAGATATCTCAGACCCCTTTTGCGTGCCTGTGCTGTGCTTGGATGAGCAGAGGCAGCTGGAAGTGATTAGAATAGACTGACATGTGAAATCACGTGGGAAGGGATTCATCTCACTGAAGAAGAGGAATCAATGCTCTGCTCTGTAGGGGAAGAGGAGTTTGAGTACAAAAATGAGCAGATTTTCAAAGGGGCACATGGGAATTGAGCTACATGATTGCACTGATGCCATTTAATATTGCAAATCACATCCTACCCTCAGTAGATTATAAACAGACTGATAATCACAGATGATACTTTTATAAGAACATAGGAACCACCAAGCAGGAGTGAAGCAGTTGTTGCTTTATCCTAGTTGTTCCCTAAACACAAAGTGATACCAGGCAAACAAAAGAACATTAATAAATACRTATCTGTGAATGTTACATTTGTAAGGTGAAAGCTGACATTTCCCAGACATGCAAGGTTTGATGATTTCACATTATTAGAGATGCGTCATTCAAAAATCTTCTTGAAAGGGAAAGATTTTTTGTTTTATCATAAGCCATATCCTTTTATCATAAGCAATATCCTGTAGAAAACCCAAACTCATCCTGTATTTTCAATTTTTTCTCCAGCTGAACATACACGTTTTATGGTTTGCTCTTTATAATGTGATCTTATTACTTAAGCCTCTCTCTGTAACTTCAATACTGATATGATCCATACAACACTCAGGTCTACTGAGGTACCTTGTCCACTGTGTGCTCATCATCTTAGCTCAGTGTGATATTGTAACTGTCAGCAGATTCTTGGAATATTATTAGTCTAAGAATTTACTGTTTTAMAGACATACAAACACACACTGGAGTGGAACACACCCATTTGGGAATAAGGCAGAGCTTCTACTTTCATAAGCTAGGTGATTTTTTGGTTTTCAAATATTGAAAAATTAGATGGGGCAAGTAATTTTTGGATTGTGAAACTATTCACACATGGGGTTTTTAATGCCCCTTGAGAATTGTGAATTTTATACTGATTTGGGTCTTCATGGAAACCATGGATTGGACTCAGAGATTTTCTAGTTTGTCACCCATCTGGGGTGATTTCCTTGTTTTAAAATTAGGTAATGTTTTGGCAGCGAGGAGGTGGGCAGTGTTGTCGATGCCCTGAAGGATYGTGCTTGTCTGCCATCTAGAGCTGTTGACAAGTTGCCTTTTGAATGTCATTTCTCTGCGTGACATTCTGGCAGTCACTTCCACCTGCAGGTGTCCTTCCTCTCGGTTGTTTAGCTCAAGCAAACCCAGTGTCAAAATTGTGTACAGAGGCTGTTCTGGAAGGAAACAGAGCCTTTTTTCTAGTGCTACAGCAGTGAGAAAATGCCATTAAATGTAACAGCTATGAATAACAGGCTAATAATAGGCTATTATAAATTAGATAAGTAATGTTAGATACAAGGATGTTCACTCCACTAGCCACAGGTCCCTTGAATTAAACTTTGATTTGGTGTCCTACCTGTTCTGTGTTGTTAGAACTAAAATATGTCCATTTCAGAGCAGGGAAGGAACCTGTGTGTTTCTCTCATTTAGCTTCATGCATACTCAAAGAAATTTACATGGCCATCTCTCCAGGTGGTAGAATTACTTATTAGAATTTTAAGTTATTGTAATGAAGCTTGATAATTTATTAAACAGGGTAAAATTAAGTATTGAACATGAAACAGAGCCTGCAAGGTAAGCCTGTCCTACAAGRCATTACAAGAGGCACCTTTACCCTTGGGGGCAGCAGCTATTTGCTAACTGGCTTCATTCCACATGAAACTCTGGTCACTCTTACGGTCTGAAGCTCAGATTAATCTCTTYTGCCTCTAGTCATTAAAAAGTTAAGCGTGCTGCTGAAATTATTAATTTGTGCTCTCTGTGTGAATTTAATGGAGAGATGTCATTTTTGCAGGAAGTCAGTCCATCTGCTTAGAACGTCAGTTTTTGTCTGTGGAAGTAAATCTCCCTGTTGACTCCAGTAATAACCAGGATAACTGATGTGTTATAGAGCAAAAAATGCTCMTGTGTTCAGAGGTAGGAAGGTAGGAACATACCATGTGCTTGGAACTGTTCCAGTCAGGAATGCAGCCAAAAACAGAGCAGAACCCTTTGATCTGTATTTTGAGCACATTGTCTCTCAGTCACTGAATGATCCCCTACTAAAAAATTAATAAAAATGGACAGTAAAACCTGTCTGAATGGCTAAAAAAGTAGTTTGARTCTGTATTTCTTGATGAGAATAGAATTTTTTTCTATCATCTATTACAAACGGGATGACAGATTTTTTTTTTTTTTTTCAGAACGGTGCCCAGCCTTTGCTGAGACAAACTAAAAGACCCTAAGAGTCTCCTGGCAGTCAGCTGGAAAAGGGCAGCAGTATCTGCTTCTTGGCTGTTGAGAGTGTCTTACTCCAACAAGAGTGGGCATCAGGTGATCTTGATAGAAATCCCAATCATATGTTTGTAGGCTTTTATCTAACTTTGGAGAATAATTTAAAACAAGTGTTTTAAATATTTAATTTTATCTATTTGTATCTGCACACACACACATAAGGTGGGGAAAAGTGAAGTAACTCAGGAAATCATGGAGGTTGGAAGCATGAAAATTGTTTTTCAAGTGATAGTCTTCACTTTAAAGGTAGGAAACTTGTTTTCAACTTGTCTATCATATGCAAGCTTGTGGGAGTGAAAATTCTGTGTAGTACTTTTCATAGTTTTCAWGATATTAGTAATTAATTCCCCGAAGAATTGGCTAAGGCAATGTCTGACTGCTTTGTTTATGATTTTAAAATAGGACATAGTCATCTATTCTGTATAAAATACACCTTTTTTGGTTTTTAGCATGTGTACAGAGGGATTATATGAACAAAGGGGTGATGGTATTGAGTCAGACCAAGCTACACAGAGCAAAAACTTCTGTTTCCATCAGTAACAGAYACCAAAGGAAGAGTGAGAACAGGGGAAACATGTGTTATACTTTCCCCTGATACTCTCCTAGCTTCTACTTCTGTAGGCAGTGGTCCCTTAATAATGCATATGTAGACTCTGCCAGCTTCCCTTGCATCCAGATTGAAGTTCTCTTTCTCAAATTCCCTTGAGGTGTCTCTGGCCTTTGCTTTYGTACCTGCTTTCTGCCATGTTGCCACTCGTCATGGTCTGCTTCTTTTCCTCATCTATTCCATTTATTTATACCATGTGCCTTCTTTTGTTTTGTATTTGTTTTCAGTCCTTTCAGATTAATTGTTCATGTTTATAGTCAGCATTTTCCTAAAATAAATTTTTTTCTCTGATACGTTTTTTTCCATTTGAAGGAGAACTATCAGTCAGAAATTACTCTTATAAAGTGCTTTTTTTCTGAACAGAGCTGGTCATCTCGGTAGGATTTTTGTTTGTTATTGAAAGAAAAGAGTGTATTGAATGAACGCTGTAAGCTGCAAAGTCAAGCACTTGAAAACTGGATATGTAGGACTTTAGGTGACCTCCATTTACACTTTTTTTCCTTCCCAAAGTAAAGGTGTTTAATTACGTAACAACTTTCAGTGTGGGTTTTGTTTCTTTTTTCCACTGCACAGAAATAGTTACAATATTTTTTCTTTTTAATTTTGCATGTTTGACCCAGTTCATTACTTACTGTATATGGAAAAAATTACGGAGAGAAAACAAAGCTATAAAATTTTTCTTGTTTTGTGACAAAAAGATTAAAGCAAAAACCTCAGCTAGTCTAATTAGAGAAACATCAGATCTTCAGTGTTCAGTGTATTTACTATAGGATGGCACTTCAGAGCTCCCAAATGGTTAAAGGGATGTGTCACATTCTTATCTCAATCTTAGAGTTTTAGACCCCATCCTTCCATAGCCTTCAATGGTCCGTGAACTGGGATTGCTTTAGCTGCCAAGTCCAAAATGTTTTATGTAAGAAAAATAATTGTTCTAGGACAGTCACCTCTTGTGCTATGCTGTCATTAGMTGTGTCTGTACCTGTGTTGTGCAACAGAGCTCATCCATGCAAGGGCTTCTGTCCTTGCCATTAAAAATCCTTTACCCTCTAAAATGCAGTGGTGAAGTTTGCACTATGCACAGAGTGATCCCCTGCTTTGCCTCAGAATGGTTTGAGGGTGACCCAGACCAAACAAACTCCAAAAACTGTTCAAACGGCCTCACAGTGTGCACAAGTGTGATCCAGGGACTGTGCTCTGGACCGGGTTTAATTTAGGCAATGGTCACCATCTGTGGTGGTGTCTGTGAGTCCCTTTATATATCCATTCTGAGGTGGTTCTGTGTTTGTTATGAACAAATATCCTGAGAGGGGTGGCCTTTAATGATTACACTGCACCCTAAGAGGGGAAGCCATGTCCCAGTTCTAAGATACATATTCAGTGCTAGGATTGTGCTGCAGGTATGGTTTGTATACATTTTTCATGATAAAGTGTGACCTTTATTTCTTGCCAGGCATCTCATGACTTTAATACAATAACCTGTGACAGATTGTTTGAACTGAAGAGCCCTGGAGCCCTGCTGTAGGTGAAAAGTGGATGCTCCTTACTTACAGTGAAGCATGTCAAATGAGGGAGTAAAGATAGATCTTAAAAAAAAAAAAAAAAAAAAAAGAAAAAAAGAAAAGAAAAAAGAAAAGAAAAAAGAAAAGAAAAAAGAAACAAAGCAAGGGAAACAGACACAGACAAAGTCAGCCTATGAATAAAAATGAGCAGCAAATCAGGGATATAGAGTTAGAAACCCATTTTGTATGGAACCTGTCCCCGTGCATTGTTTGGTGGGTAAGTGCTTGTCCAGATGGTTGCAGCCAGAGAGCCAGAGAGCGGTGCGGTGGTCAGTGACGCACTGCCTGGATGGACACGKACACTCACAGCCCAGAAAGCCAGCCCCATCCTGAGCCACATGGCCAGCAGCATGCCAACAGGAGAGCAAGGGGATGCTGCYCCTCTACTCTGCTTTTGTGAGAGCCCACCTTGGGTACTGCATCCAGCTCTGGGGTCCTCAGCACACGAAGGACATGAACCTGTTGGAGCAAGTGCAGAGAAGGGCCACAAAAATGACCAGAGGGGTAGAACAGCTGAAGACAGGCTGAGAGAGTTGGAGCTGTTCAGCYKGGAGAAATCTCTTACATGTGACTCTTTATAAGGTGGCTTTTCAGTACTTGGGAGASGATTTATATGGAGTAGGGGGACAAAGTTTTTGGTAGGGCCTGTTGTGATAGGACAATGGTTTTGGGCGTAGGACCAAAGGAGTAATGGTTTTAAGCTAAACAAGGGTTTTAAACTAAGGGGTGATGGATTTAAATCTACCCTGTTTTAAACTAAAAGAGCATGGATTTAGACTAGATATAAGGAAGCATGTTTTTATAATGGGTGCAGTGAAACACATATTATCCAGAGAAGGATACCCCATCTCTGGATCCATTCAGAGTCAGGTTGGATGGGGCACTAAGAAACATGATCTAGTTCAAGGTGTCCCTGCTTCTTGCAGAGAGGATCAGAGGAGATGATGTTTAAACATCCCTTCCAACCCAAAACATTCAGTGGTTTTATGTAAAGATACCTGCTTTCAGTTGTTCTGACTTCATGCACTTAATGAATGAGTTGAGTCCAGGGCCTTTGTGCTACCCATATATTTGCTGTATCATCTCTGCTGATGCTTTCTCTTTGCCTTCTCAAAGGTGTAAACAAAGGTGTAAAACAGCTGTCTGCTTTCTCCTTAATAGTAAATACTTGATATTGACTCACCTTCACTGAAATATCAAGAGAATATCTTCGCTCTTTGCCCACCTGTTATATGGTTGCATGAAAGAAGCATTGTGGGCAGCTCACAGAGAAAATCTGTACAGGTCATCTCACAAACAAACAAACACGTCCGTTTTTGCCAGATATAACACTATAATTAGCTGCTTCTACACTTTGTGTTATTTGTACTCTCTGTTTATTATTCTTAACAATTACTCRGTGTTGTGAAAGCTTTAAAAGCAATGTTCGTGTAGCTAACTAAAAAAATCATTAGAATAGGGCAAATGCATTTGTTTTTGGCAAAGAGGTGAAGTCATTTGAGTGTAATTTTAGTAGTGGTAAAGCAGACCCATACCACTGATTTCTAACTGAATACATAAATAAATTACGTTCAGTTAAAGGAATTAAATGCTTTGGTTAAGTGCCCAGAGTAAGCCCAAGAATAAAGGTATAAATGGTGGTTAGGTGTAGTGAGAAGGTGTCACTGCTGCCAAGAAGAGCTGATGAAGGATGTAATGGGAGTTGTACAGGGATGGGGCTAATGAGAAGGAGGCATAGCACTTCAGATGTTGGAGAGAACTACATAGGGTAGTGTTTGCTGTTCTGTCAGGAATGGAGTGCTATGACCTGAATATTGTATTTGATTTGAGTTCTGCATATTGAGAGGAATTAGAGGGTCCTGGTTGTCTCATTACATCTTCTGACACTAARGTTCTGGCTCAGATTATGGGTTTTGCTATAAATTATGCCTGGTAATTACGTTCCAGAGGGATGTAACGGCTGTTAGCTATAGTATGTTGTGTTTTGGCTGTCATGTCAGTACATTCTGAAGTACATTAGCACACTGCCTATTTTTGACTTGACAATAGGAGCATAGAAATTCACTATGTCATCTTCATTAAATAGAACATGYTCCCTGAGGATGATCCCACCTAGTATTCTGGAGTCAGTTTCTTTTAATCTGCTATTTCTTTTTCTATTTTACATCCAGATCTCAGGAATCCCTTTTGAAATCATTAATACTAAACTTTTAAGTTGCTTTGACAGTGTCCATGAAAAATTAGYTTTTCTATAAAGAATGGGAAGTATGTGGATTGTGCTGTTCTGTGACACAACAGATAGACCTTATATATCACAGCAAAATGTGACTTTGGTCAGGAGAAAACATGTGGTGTGTCAGTCTGAGTATCTGTGGATGGACACAGCTCTCCAGACTCTCAAGGAAATTGTCCTGCCTTGTGTGGGGAGGGCTGCATCCCTCACCTCTCTTAATTGTACCACAGGGTGATAAAGGTTGCAACGGACCTTTGCCTGAACATTTGGAAGACAGTTTCACAAAATTGTTTGCTTACAGTCACACAAGGAGTTTTTACTCATTTTTTTTTGTACTATGTAGATATATAAATATTTGATCATAGAAATTGCTAACCACTTCTTGGAAAGTTACCTGAGAGTTACCAATAACTTGCTGACAATTACTGCATGACAGCCGAACCCCTGAAATTTCCCTGTGCTGTAGGAGCAATGTATTCCTAATCACTACACCACAAAGGACAGCCACAGGAAGAATTACAAATAGATACCAGTTGTGCTGTCTCATTTCCTGAGCTGTCCAGAGATAAGACTTCTCCAGACTTGAAGCCAAGTTTTCATCTTAAGTGCTTCTCCAAGCACTTAGAAAGTTTGACCTATTTCCCTGCTGGGGCATACTGGGATCATGACATGGCTCTGCACCTCTGAACCAAAGCWATCTCGTGCTCATGGCATGAACAGAACAAGCTCAGATCTGTTAGCCCCTTGTCATGCTATCTAATATCATATCTAATGTCATGCCTAATATTTATTACTCTTGTTTTTCTGCTATTTACTGCAAAGTTTCCTGCTTCCTAAAGCCTAGAATTAGGTATTTGACTGTCGGATTTTAGGAAAACCGAGTTTGATCTGSTGCCTTCTTTAAGCGGCTTTGTCTTTTCCTGTGGGCTGCAGTGAATCTTACTCCTGAGATCCTTCTGTCAYTTGCATGCAGTCCTGTGTGGCAGTACTCTTAATTCTGCCACATGAAACTCCATTTTTAAAAGGCTCTTTTCAGTGATTAACACTTCTTTTTATTAATCTCTTCCATTCAGTAAGTAGATAACTAGTTTTGAGCASTGCTATCACTTTTCCTCTGGTGATAAACACTACTTTCACTTGCGCTGTAACTGAATAATGATTTCTTTGAAAGTGTGATTAAAGCACTGCCTTCTTTGTAATCACAATTTATTTTATGTGATAAACTTGATTCAATGAAGCTGTCTGACCCACACAATAGTAATGCATATTTGATTTTATGACTTTTTCTCAGTAAAGGCAGGAACAATAAATCTTATAAAGTTCTGTATGTAAATGCATCAGGTTGGAAGGCATTTCAAGAAGTTTTGCTGTCCACCCTGTTGCTTAGAGCAAAGTCAGTTCTCAGGTCAGACCAGGTTATTCATGGCTTTATCCAGCCTGGAAAACCGCCAAGGCCTGCACAACCTTCGACTGAAGCTGATTGCATCTTAAAAAGAWAAATATCAGAGATTGAAAAAGGACTGAAAATAAATTTTAAAAAGGAGAGGTGTAATAGAGCAGATGTTTTAAATCACATGTCTTTTCACGCATTTCTTTATAATCCCTTATGTTCTTGACTATTTGAGTGTTTACTTTTCATCCAGTGTTTTGAGTACATAAGTTGGCCCTGCTTGTATTCTAAGATGTTAGGAAGCATTGAAGGTAAAACTGGATTGGGTTAAATTAATTGTGTGTTTCCTGGCCTTGAGAATCTGAAAATCAGTGAAAAGTTCCATCGTGTGCTTGCCTGATGAGAGGGTGAAGTGGAGTGTAGCCACCTGCCGATGCTATTTTGTACACTTTGGTTAGACTTCGTCTCAGCTTTTCTCTTACATCAGTCTTTATCAATATATTTTTATATAACCTCTGTCTGCTCAAGTGCTGTCCAGAGAAAATGTGAAAACTGACACTCCTCTTATTCAGAATAAAGAGTGTGAGGTGGTTGGAAGTCATACCAATAAGCTGTGTACACCCTTCAGAGGAGAACTTTCCTGTTGAGCTGCACTATTATCTRTGCATCTCTTCCACAGTCTGGCTCTGAGTTCTGAGGAAGTGTTAATGAGCTTGAGTCGTAGGAGAGCAATTGTCTGCTCTTCACGGGAAAGGAAATGGAGTCTTTGATCATAATTGCAAATATAAATTGCCCATCCTAAAAGCTAAAATGTCAGAAAGCTTGTTTTAATTTATTTTGGAGCAACAGAGATGCTTCTTTGAGACATGATCAAGGACAAAAGACTCTGGTGTTTATTTGCTTATCTTAGTATGAAAGATTATATTGCTGTGTGTGAATTAAAAAGAGAGATCATAATGAAAATGGTGCTCATCTAACACCATAAAATTGGTAGCTAATAGATGATCTGTACAATCCTTCCTTCCTTCCTTCCTGCCTGCCTGCCTGCCATAAAGGGTAACAACAGGATGATGTTCTGATGATCTCTTCCTTATATAATCCTAGGAAAAATTGTCCATTTTCAAGGGTTGTTTATTGCTGGGGCTGGTCTGGCAAAACAGTGATTTGACAGTATAGTGCTTGCTTTATGGAGYAATTAATGAATTCTTACTCAGCTGGTCATTAACCAACTTTTCTTGCCAGCATTAGCTTTTTGTGCATCTCTGATATTTCTTGTATAGATATACTTTTAGGGCTATATTGAAAGGGATCATTTTATATCTTTCAAGTCAGATGTGCTACTTGGTCGTGTAATTCCTTTTTTCAATTTACCAGATGYCATCAGATTTAAAATCATGTTGAGACTTTGTGCAATGCTGAAACATATAATATTGATTAAATCCTTTGATATTCAGTTCAAATGAGGTTTTAGTTAAGTTCCTTGCTTAGAGCATTGCAAACAACCTGTTAAAATGTCTTGAGAGGTATGATGACTGCATGGGGAGGACCTGACAACAATTGCAAGTTTCTCTTTTGCTGTATTTTTATGCATTCAAGCATGCAAAATATGGCCCTCAAGCATCTTCATTTTATTAATTTCAGATTAAAATTCTAGCTGTGTATTTAGGACAATTATTTTTTAAAGCAGAGATAAAGAAAGTATAATTAACTCCTGGAACAGGTGCCATATGAATGTGATTAGTTCAAATAAGGGATCTGCCATAGTGGCTGGTCGACCTCTCTTCAGTCCCACTTCTTTCCCTATCACTGTCAGTGGTGACAGGGAAGAAGAGTCTGCTTTATTGTCCCTGATTATTATCAGTCTTAGAAAAGCCATAGTCACAGTATTTAGGAGTGTTAGAAGCAACCTTGTCTCTAAGAAATTTAAGTACATGTCTAGAAAACCAGATAGCAGGAAAAGCCTAGAGGAGAGTGACTTTTGTCATTGTAAATTATTTTGTATGTGACTTATATATGTTTTTGTATATGACACATTTATTACCTTCCGTAATTCCAGTCACAAAGGCAGATTTAGGTATTATTCAAGCTTTGTGTAGACAATTTTTTTTTTTTCAAAAACACCCAACTCTTCAAACACTTTAATGAAATGGGATTAAAAATAGGAATTGATAACTTGCAAAATGTAATTTATCCTTATGGTCRATTAAACCATTCAAGAGGAGCAAGTACAAATGACAAGTTATAATAGGAAGTTCTGATTTGTGAGGGAAGAGTATGTAAGGGTAGATACGATTAAACTATATCTATAGTGAAACTGTAGTCCTTAAAGATGCCATGGCTGAAAAAAATTAATGACCCTTTAAATGGAAATGATTTGTCCCCCACAAACTACTGGCTTTCAAATTCTTTACTTTGGGTGGTCCCATTGAAAGTATCTTTTCACCAAATGTAAATAGAGAGAAATGTCTTGGCTGTAATGAAACGAAACTGTGTGTAATTTCCTGTGAACGTGTCGACTCTAAAATTCTGGATGTAGAAATTTTAAGTTTGGAGGTGCTTATAACAACTTCGGAAGCCACTTTGAAAAGTAAACCGTTCCACCATATAAATTCCATATAAATTCTGTTTAACAAATGAAAACATTTCTGAATTAGTTCATATATTAAGTAATTCAATCCTACTTGGACTACTAAATCTTTTGTCAATTTAATGTTAGTCTTTCAAAATGATATTAAAATWAAAAAAAAAAAATAAATTGAAGTMTTTCAAACTTCTAGAGTTCTGTTAGCATTGCTTTCTGGAAATTTAATCCTCTTGCACCTTGTCCAAGCTCACTGTGAAATGAAAAATTGACTGCTGCTAGAGCCTGTTCACTTGCTCTCTATTTAATCAGTTATACCTGTATGACATGAAYGCAAAGTAGATGTAAAGTGCTGCCAAACCAGTGTATTTTTCCAAATATGCTTCCATTTTTGCATGGCATAAAGCAGTGAAGAGCGCAGTCTGTTAAGTTTTGCTCAGTGCCTTTATTTTTCTCAACATCTTTTACTCAAGRATTCTTGTTTCTGCTTGCTGAAAACCCTCTTTCCTTCACAGAATGTCCGTTTTATACTGCATGCTTTGGTCTTGCATAGGGCATTCATTCAGCTTTCATCATTCAGAAGTTTTCAGAATACCTACCTGATTAAAGTTTGCAATGTATAATTATAGATATTTTCCAGAGAAGAGATTCACGATAACATTATTTTTAAGGTTGTAATTAATGGGCTAATCTCTCATCCTTGCATCAAGAAAGAGGATTTGCTACAAGAGAATCTCTAAGTCCAGAATATGTTGTAATCCACTGAGCAACTCAAGTGTCTCGACCCATGATGCTGTCAGGCCCTTAGAACTGTTATGAGTGGTCTGCAATATGCTAAAATTAAAGTGTTGGGGGCTTTTTTTTTTATTTTTATTTTTATTTTTAAGAAACCTTTTAATACAAAACAGATCAGGGGCTCTGGAACAATTCCTCATATAACCTGTTTTCTATAAGCAGCCAGKTGGTCTCGCAATCCATAAGCCATCATAGACCTTTCTGAAATACAAAAACCAAAAATCTCTCTTTAGGAGATTTTCTTCTCTGCATATCGACAAACAAAAAGCAAAATCTGGTGGGGTTTTGTTTCCCTTTTTTTTTTTTTCTTTTTCTTCTGTGTATTTGAGTATGTGCCCCTGTAATACTGTGTTGCAAAAACATGTGGTAATGGCTCAACTATTTCTGGGCTAACATGTCCAGATTTACATCAGAAATATCTGGTTCAGAAAAACACATCCTAGATAAGACTTTGCTGATTTTTTTTTTATAGGATGGTTGTTTTCTTCAGTATTGGGATTTAGAAGTATGTATGCTAAGCCTGTCACAATGAAATTCACCACTTAAAATAATCAGATAAATTTTATTGAATGGAACCTCAGAGTTTCACCTAGTCCAACCTCTTGYTTAAACCAGGGTCAGCCTTGAAATTAGACCAGGCTGTTAAAGGCTTTATSCAGTCAGTCTGGAACACCTTCAAACATACAGGACCTTTCTGGGCAATCTGTTCCACTCCCTTGCAGCCTTGAGGGAAAGGTTTCTCCCAACATCTATTCTGAACCTCTCCTCTTTCAACTTATGCATATTTCTCCTCAATTTATCACCAGGCCTTGCACTGAGGAGCCTGGAAGCACCTTCCCAATAATCTCCCCATAAGTGTTGGGGGATTGCTGTTTGCTTCCCCAGAAGCAGCCTCTGCTCCAGGTGGAACAAGACCCATGCCATAACTGCTTCTCCCTGGTCAGCATTGATTTRCTTGTGCACCCTGCTGAAAGGAAGGCAGGAGATTCTGATCTAAACTATATATTTGTGAAGGCATAGGTGATGRGCCTCATCAGGTTACTTGAATAGAAATGAGTGGGGATCTTGGTTCGTGGAGAAAGAAGGAATATTAATGATGGAGGTGCAGTAGAATTCAGGTTGGGCTTCCCATGCAGAATCACAGAAGCACAGAATCATTTAGGTTGGAAAAGTCCTCTGAGCTCACCAAAACCTTTACCTCATCACTTCCAAGTTCTTCTCTAACCCATGTCCCCAGCTGCCATATTTACTCTCTTTTGAATAACCTCCAGGGATAGTGACCCAACCCTTCCCTGAACAACGTGTTTCAATGTTTGCAAACCTTTTGCTGAATAATTTTTTTGTAATATCCGATACCCTGGTGCAACTTAAGCCATTTCCTCTTGTCCTGGCRCTTCTTACAGGGAAGAGAGGCCACAACCTCCTTTCTGGTTGTTGTACTACTGGTAGCAGAAGTTAGGTCATAAACTTCAATAAAAAAGTTGCAAAATTGYCAATAAAATATCCCAACCAGAGCACAAATCTCTAGCCTTTAAAAACCCATTGATGTTAATAATGGAAGATGTGTTTATGTAATTGGAGTGTTTTGAAGGAAAGTAAATAGTTGTGTGAAATTTCACTTAAAAATTTAAGTTGCTTTTTTTGTCTACTCATTTTTATATAAGGACTGCATATTCTATATATTAATTTTCTGTATTACTGTTTTCCACAATATTTTCATGTATTTCCACAATATTTTCCAATTTTTGTTTCATAATCTTCAGTATATTTTATCTGATTTTTAATTTTATTTTATTTGCCATAAATTCCTTAATAATAATTTTAAACAAAAATAGCAAATCCTTTGCTTGGCGATCCCCCAGAAGATTCTCTTTAGAAATAATTATAGCTGTCTTTAAAATCTCCTGGCTTCTACTGCCCAAAAGTAGTTTTTTTACTGAGAGATAATAGCCTAAGCAAAATGCTCAGCTTCTTTTGACTGCATAACAGTAACACGATGTGACACTTCTGCATTGTATTATTATCAAGCTCTGAAAACTTACTAAATCATGTTCCAAGTGATCAATGGATTTATCCTTTGCAAACTAAAGCRCTCATCATTCATGACACTCCTCCTTTGTTCTGGTGGAATAGAGGACAGTTCTAATGCATCTTGTCAGGTCCTCATTTTCTTTATTTCCTGGAACATGAACTTTACTTTTCCATAAGAAATTGGATAAGTAGGCATTAGGTAACAGCCAGACAGGTCTGTGTTGTTGTTTTTTTTTTTTTTTTTTT